>NC_039287.1:14716846-14917507 GCF_003368295.1 Carassius auratus | reverse complement strand
TTTTAGTACAACTGTTAGTCTGTTGTGAAATGTTGTGAAATTATTCGTAAATGTTGAATTAACCAACTAAGATTAATAAATGCATAAAGCTGTTGAAGTTATTATTTATTTTTTTTTTAAATAAAGCCTTTTTTTTTTTGACAAAAATTCTGGAGAAAACAGTTCCCTTTCAATACTTCACTGGTACTGCATAGCTAGACGCTATGGGAAAAAAATTTTTTTTCTCCTGAACTGAAGCCTTATTCAATCAACCTATGGCAACGAAGGCCCGCCGAAGCCCACTAGAATGGGCGAAGCCTTGGCTATATAAGCGCCTGCTTTGCCACAGGCATTCAGATTTCTTCTCCTTCAGCGACGACGAACTGTTTGCCGATGACTCGCCTCGCAACTGGAACATGACTACCAACTTTCCGCTGCAGAACATCCACTTCCCCTGCCACCATCCAGCGAGAGAGAGAGAGAGAGAGAGAGAGAGAGCTAATTTCTCAACACCGTTCTCGCTCGGCCACCAGATGGTTTCTGTTCTGGACCCGGACCAAAAGCAAAGCGCTGTGATAACACTCAAAATAAAACACACACCCTTTCACAAAAAAGCTGTTTTCCTCTCATATCACTAACGAGCGCTATGTCCCCATGCCGCAGACAAACACTCGAGGCTAATCAACCCCCTTTCCGTCCGGGACCAATGGCAAGCCATTCCGGAGTGTCAGATTGTGATCAGAGTGATCAGACAAAATCACGGGCTACTCCCTACAGGTCACACAACGACCCCTGTGCTTCTGCGGCGGGTGGTCACCACTTCAGTATACAACGAGAACGCTCATGTTCTGCATGCCGATGTGTAAATTCTGCTGGTGAAAGGAGGACATAGAAGTCATACCTCCAGCTCATCGCGACTCAGGCTTTTACAGTCGGTACTCCCTAGTTCCCAAGAAAGATGGCGGGCTGCACCCCATCCTCGATCTAAGATGTCTGAACCACGCCCTCATGAGACGCCACTTCAGAATGATCACACTGAAACAAATCCTCTCACAAATACGCTCAGGGGTTTGGTTCTTGGTTCTCAAGAACTTCTTGAGATTTGCCTTTGAGGGGTGTGGCTTACCAGTACAGGGTCCTACCCTTTGGGCTGTCTTTGGCTCCTCGCACATTGCATGGATGTGGCTCTCTCCCCTCTCAAGTAGAAGGGAATCCATATTCTCAATTACCTCGACGACTGGCTGGTTCTGGCTCAGTCAGAGGTGGACACCTTGATTTACAGAACCCTGCTCCTCAGCTACATGGAATGCCTGGGACTCTGTCAGAGTTTGCTGTCTCCCAGCCAACAGCTACCGTTTCTGGGAACAGTGCTCGACTCTGTGACAATGAGGGCAACAATGGTGAAGGAGTGTGCTGCGGCTCTACGACTCGTGTCTTCTTTCAAAATAGATGCTTCTCTCCCCCTAAAAATGTTCCAGAAGTTGCTGGGCTTTATGGCAGCAGCATTGCTGGTGCTGGAGCTCAGGCTGCTACACATGTGCCACCTCCAATCAGAGATGCAAAGTTTGTGACCCCACTCTGGGAAAACCAACATTGGATACCCGACCCTGTCACAGATGCAGACGGTGGCCCCGTGGCCCATTCCTTTGAGACGAGACCTCCTCTATCAGGTGGGCAGGACGATTTGGCACCCAGACCCAAAGCTGTGGGATCTGGACATTTGGTCGCTTTGCGCCGATAAGGCGATCAGAACAGCTCTTTGTACAGTATGCTTTGTGCCATTCTTTGCCCAAGACTCAAATCTGCTCATGTGCGCTCTGTCCCTTAGGCGCTGGGGCAAATCCGAGCATGGGACGATAGAGCTAGGCCAGATATAACCTCACTGAACTTATTCTGCACCTATTTGCTATTGTCCATATCTTGGTATCATATATCAAGTATGATTGCATTCCCCCCTTCTTAGCACGGCGTGATTAAACTGGGTTCCCATGGCATCTAAAAGCATACAGTGCTAAAAGCCTAAAAGGCTGCAGGACTCAGTCGTCGCTTCAGTTGAAGTAACATGAATGCCTATGTAGAAGCGGTCCCTTATATAGCCAGAGGCCCCGCCCATTTTGGCGAGCTACAGGGGGCTTCACTGCCATAGGCTCGTGCAGCACTGCTGCCGAGCCATTGGTTCGTTTCTATACACTGTATGAACCGATGGACATGCAGTTTCACTGCTTGATTGAATAAGGCTTCAGTTCAGGAGAAAAAAGGAGTTTTCCCCATAGCGTCTAGCGACGCAGTAGGCTACTCGTTGCCATATTTCAGGAAACCGTGGTTACGTTAGTAACTAAGTACATTCTTAAACAATTACAAACTTCTCTCGCTGACAATATGATCTTCGAAGATTTCAAGTCTGGTTTCAGAAAATATCACTCTACTGAGACTGCATTGTTGAATGTTTTTAATGATATACTATTAACATTTGACTCAGGCAACTATGCTGTTCTTGTGCTTTTAGATCTTACTGCCACGATTGATACTGTTGATCATGCGGTCCCTAATGATTGACTGGAACACTATGCAGGTATTACAGGCAGTGCACTGGCGTGGTTTAAATCTCATCTTACCAATTTAACTTTTTCAGTTAAGTTAGAAGATCGTACTTCTAGTAATGCTGTAGTAACCTGTGGGGCTCCCCAAGGATCCATTTTGGCCCCCATGTTTTTTCTTTATATACGCTTTTATTTGTAGAAAATATGGGCTGTCATGCTGATGATACACAGGTTTATCTGCCTATAAAATGGAATTCGGATGGACTGAACGCTCTCTTGGCCTGTTTGACAGATGTAAAAGCATGGTTGTCGCTAAACTTTCTGAAGGAAAAAAAACAGAAATTATTGTTTTTAAACCCTCAGATTCATTGACTGCTCCCAATCCAAACCTCATGTGTTAAGCAATATGTAAAAAAGTGGGTGTGGTATTTGATGAACATTTGAAGTTTGATTAATTCCCGCAACTAAGAAAAAAAAAAAAAAAAAACATCCAACAGACTTTTGACCTGGGATTCATAAACAGGATCATATTACTCCAATTCTACAGTCTTTACACTGGCTGCCTTTGTGTTACAGATTAGATTTTGAAATTGTACTAATTGTCTGTAAGTCACTAAATGGTATGGCTCCATTGTGTATATCTGATGTATTGATTAAGCACCAGTGTTGGGGAAAGTAACTTTTAAAAGTAATGCATTACAATATTGTATTATTCCCTAAAAAAGTAACTAATTGTATTACGTAGTTACTTTTCATGGAAAGTAATGCGTTACATTACTTTTGTGTTACTTTCATGTTATTTTTTAGATATGAGCAGGTCTTAATTGTTTTGAATATAAGTAAATTCACGTCTGTACAGTAGAATGCAGGAGAAGAAGGTCTAGAAGAACACTCTACAGCAATAAAAAAATTGTGAAGCACACTTTTTAGTTTATCTAAAGTCAGTTTGCTTATTAGTATGGTTGATCTGGATCATCAAAGGTCAGCAGCAAAGATATTAGTTAGTAAAATGAGATTAGGTAATTTTTTTGTTATTTAACATTTAATAATTGCAGAGTTGTGTCATATTCTGGGTTTGCATTTCACTGTTTTAATTCATTCTGATGAATACTAAATCAGTTTTTCTTGCGACTGGGATGAATTAATGCACATTCACATTTAGTCTAGAAGTACAGTAACATCATGTGCACACAATTCCTCTGTACTTACAATTTCTCCCAATATGGGGACAGGAGACTTGTCAGTCAGTAAATGGGAAAACAAATGAACTGGCATTTATCAACTGATGGACAAACAGATGTCAGAAACCAATGAGGCTGTGTGCACAATGCACTTTTAGGAAACATTTGATGACGTCGCCATCAAGCTAAATGCTTGGAAACAGTTTTACAACAACCCATAGAGGCACACTGCCACTGGCTAACACATTCACATTTAAAAAAAGGATATGACACGCTTTTTTTATGTCGCAGACACTCAAGAGATCACAGAAATATAATGATAAAGGTTTACTTTCCATATACAGTGACAGTACATATGGCTATCATTTACATATGCACAAACCATTTCTAAAAATAAAATAAAGAACAGTGAAAAATATGCATCAGGGTCACTGTGTGTGCGTGTGTGTGTGTGTGTGTGTGTGTGTGTGTGTGTGTGTGTGTGTGTGTGGGTCAGAAGCACACATTTTTAGGAATGGGTCTGTCATGGCAAAGCGACAGAGGATTTTTGGAGGTTAAATGGAGTCAGCCATTTCTGCTGATGAGGGCCAAACTGAAAGCCTGCAGCTTCCCTTAAACACGGAGCATGTGTAAGGAAAAAAAGAGAATAACAAATACTCTCTTTTTACTAGGAGCTACAGGCAATATTTTCCTAAATTAAATTACACTGGCGCGATCAGTAAAGGTTATGCTCTAGGAACACTGATTCTGTGTATATTTCACACAAATGTGGTCTCACTCATTTTCATTTCACACAGATGCATCTATAGCGGGAACTTTGTTTATTCACGCTGACACATGCCTCTTATATTTGAAAACCAAGAACATTTTGAATGGAAATTCAAACAAATAATAATAACAATAATAATAAACAAGAACAATAATTTTTTTAATTAAAATTAATAAATTAATTATATACTTAATTTAGTCTGTAAAATAACTAAATATAAAATACATATAGATACATTTTATGCATTAATTTAATTACAAATAAATAGATAAGTGAAAGTGTTTTGCTTAGGTCATGTGATCAATGGGAATATCAATCGCCTGTGCAATTAGAGAGGCTAGGGAGAGGGGATGATCAGGGACAATGTATTCCTTGCTGACCAACACAATTCAATTAACAAAACTTAATACCGTCAAGAAATATCATTCTGTGTCTGTGCAATAAAGAAGGAGAATGAAGAGAAATTTTGCCTCCCCAATATTTTATCGTTGCGTCACAAAAGCATTAAGTTCTTGCTTTATCCTCTCAGCAGAGTTTGGTTATGACAGAGTAGCCGTTTGCTTTTGTTGGTTCTTTTGTCAGGCAAAATCTTTTCATGCATGTAAGCAACCCTTATACTATTAATTTAAATTTCCCTGAGACGTGAAGGTACATCACAAATGCACACAATAAACACACACACACATACTCCGTGTACACACAGACATCTCATCTGTGGAGGTTAAAGGCTTGCCACAGCTTCCCTTGCAAAGACAGATGGGCTTTTCAAAGATGAGACTTTCCATTCTTCATCTCTCTCTTCCTCCCATCTCCCCCTCTTTCCTCAGCCATCCCTTCATCCAAAAGGTAAATCAATATAAATTACACTCCTCTGTAATGCCAGAAACATAAATTAAACTATAGGCCAGAAAAACAGAAAGATGGGGGAGATAAACAGCTAATCAGAGAATGAGACGGAGAGCGAGACAAACACAAATACAATGCACCTGCATCCATAACCATGAAGTTCACAATTTCAAATTATATGTATCAAATAACATATAGTACTCATATCTGAACAGCAAAACAGCCTTTACTGTCTGTATAACGTATATATTACTGAATCATCACATTTCACAGTTTTCTACACCATGTGTCAGCAGTAACACAGCCTGCCTGTCTTGTCAGCTATACAACATAATATTGCAGTTCTGGTCTGCTCTGTGATGCATATTCATGTTTTTTTCAACTAGGGCACTTTTGGCCCCGAGGTCTTTTAGAACAAACTCTCTTAAAAAAATATCTTTCATACTCTTACTAGTTTGTCTTTGTTATTTGTATTTTTTTTTGTCAGTTTTTTTTTTTTTTTTATTAATATTCGATAGTGTATATGACTGCATAATTCTGTCATTTTAGTCTTTTCATTCTCTACAATTCCCTGCATAGGGTAAATTTTCACCACATCCCAAACATGTTATTGTTAAAATTATTAATTTTAGTATTAGCGTTAATAAAAATTAACCCCAGAGATGTTGAATAAAACAATGTTTGTCTGCTATACATTTCAGGAGCAAGATCACATACATTAGAAACTAGGGCAGAGTGATATGGACAAAAAAAAAAGCAAACCTTTATTGTTTGGTTGAATTTCAGTACATGGTATATGTCTCCGTATTTTCAACATTTTGCTATTTGGATGAAAAAAAAAATATTTTTCTTTTACACCCTGCCCAATGCTGTGCTGTGAAACAATGTTCATACTAAAAGCTATAAAAACAAATATAGCCATGTAGACTATGGGTTAAAAGCATATTGCAGTACATTCTAACACTGCAACACTACAATCTAAAAAACACAATGTTTGTTAAGGCAGAAGTTAAATTTACTGAAGAAGTATAAATTTACAATTTGGCTACTGCTTTCATTAGAATATACTTGTAAGTTTAAAATTCTACATATGGCACATTTATTGTCTAACAAGAAATATTTGAGCAAAATGTATATTTTAGCCAGAATTATTGCGATCTTATTTCTTTGTGCCATGTCTGTTTGGCGCACATGCACATGGCCGCACTCGTTCACTTAATTCATAATTTTCGTCAATTAAATTTTTTCACAACGAAACGATAACGAAATAAAACTCTTTTTTGAATGACAAAAACTATGACGTATTGACAATTTCGTCAACAAATAAAAACGAGACGAAAATGTTAGGGAGGGTCGATTTGGGAAGAGATTCATTCAGAACTAATCTGCTGCATGGTTCAGAGGATATATTGACCTTTCTCCTGGCTATTTTAATTAAAATACCTTTTTTGTTGATCTCCTTCGTCCTTGTGCTTTTGTGCCTTACCAGCCCCTAACAGAAGAACGGACCTACAACTGACATTTTTCCAGAACTCCCAAACCAGAGACCAGCCAGCCGTCATCCTGCACGGAACTTTTGCCAGAGCCCACCACAGACGGAGAGCCCGAGCCTGCCGTGACACGTGAAGCCAGCGCACATCATTGCTGCTGAGCCTCTTGTCGCCCCGGAGCCTCTCGAATCTTCTGATGAAGTGCATGAGCTGGCAACATTACCCATTCCCAAGGGAGTTTCACTCCATCCCTCTGGCTCTGTCAGGCTCCTCCTTCCCTCCAGCTCCACCTCAATCCTCAATTGCTCCGCTGCGGTCTTCCGGAGCCCCGCCTCTGTTGCCAGAGCCTTTAGCGCCGCCTTGGCCCTCCGGATCCTCCATGTAACCCTGGCTCTCCATCTGCTCGGTTCCATCCTGGGCTCCTCATCCATTGGCTCAGTCTCCACCAGTTGGCCTCCTGGTGTTGTCGGCCTCTTCTCTGGCTGGCCTCTGGAGTTCCATCTGGCACCTCCTGCTCTGGACTCCTCACTCCATCCACTCCACCCTGGCACTATGGACTATGCACCCTCTCCATTGCCTGCCCCATGCCTGCCTCCTGAACCCCCACCCTCCCTCCTCTTGACTTTGTCGGTACGAGGACGTGCTGTTCCGGGAGGGGGTGAACTATTATGTTCATGATCTGTTTCGGTTTGCCTTTCTCCTGCCTTGTTTGTTTCTATGCTTTTTGATTAACTTGCTCATTACTCATTTATTCGTTAACTCCCTCCACCTGTTGTCTCCTCGTCAGCTGCCTTATTTAAAGCCTTTTGCCTTATTTAAAGTCAGCTGCCTTATTGAAATTATTTTGTCCGTTCTCGTAGATTGTTTATTCATTGCTCTCTTGTGGATTTATTGACCTTTTTTCTCCTATATTCTAATTAAACATATACTGCCCAGCCCAATTAGTAACTAGTTCTCAGAGCAAAAATTTGCATATGATGAAAAGTAGTTAAACTAGTTAAGTGTAGCAGCACACACTCTAGACACATTACTGTAGCAGCAGTCTTTCCTAAAAAACAACTGATTTGTCTTTTTTCAATGCATGTTACTATAGCAACATCCTGTCTGTCCTCCATACAAAATGTTACTACAGTGCCTGACTTTCTGTCTGCTGTACAACATTACTTCAAACGTTACTTGTTTGTCTTTTATTCAGCACATCAATGCAGCACACAAACTAATAAATCAATCTGTTTTCTAAATCCATGTTAAATATCTTATTTTGAATGATTTAATCCATACATGTATTTATTTATTTATTTTTTTAATCAAAATATCCTAACATAATCTTCCGGGGATTACGTATGCTGGATTTCAGCATCATTCAGTTCGCCCATCAAGTATAGATACTTCTGTGTCATTGCGATTTTAAAAGTAATGTTAAGTTTAAAATGTTAGCCTGAATGCACTGTAAATTGCTTTGGATAAAAGCGTCTGCTAAATACAAAAAAAAAAAAAAAAAAAAAAAAAAAAACATCATGCAAATTCCAAAAGGAACCATGTTTTGTGCTTAATGGGATGATTGCTAACGTAACATGTTAACCGCTATTAACATGTTAACATGTTTATATATATATATATATATATATATATATATATATATATATATATATATATAACAATAGTGTGGTTAACATGTTAATAGTGGTTAGCATGTTAAGTTAGCAATATACCCATTAAATATAGTTATATTTAATGGGTCACACTATGTGTAGTGTGAGGACCAAACTAAATCTCCAGGCGCTCTTTTGAGAACCAGGCTGAAAAACTTGTGCACCACTGAATATAATACATTATTTAAAAATATGTAAAAAAAATGTTCAAAAGTTGTTGTTTAGGGGGGACAAAACGGTCAAAAACATGACAAATTGATTTTCTGTTTAAACTATATGGTAAAATGCAGAGGAATGAGCCTTATTTTAGGCCTTTTTTGGGACTACTTAAAACTAGCATCAATCTGTAGTTTTACACAACACCTGAGGTAGCCCTGAGGTTCATAACAGCAAGGTTTAAACACACACACTGAACTGCTTTACTGATATAACGCCCCTTGATTTGTTGCATCAGATATAAAATAGAAGCCTTGGAAGTGGCAGGAACATATTCTCTCTCTATGCATCTATTTGCATTTTCTTGCCATTTCAAAAACTCATGCTGGAGGAAAAGGGCTAATGGCTGAAATTATTTTTAAAATGGGGTCCAGTCTCTGTTTAAGAGGACACTATTGAAGACACAAGTCAACAACAGGGGGGATGCTGCCAGACAACTGCAATGGAATTAGACTTGACCACCCTCATTCTCAACACATCAAAGGAGGGATGGGATGGGGCGCAATGGACTTTATTACACTGAATAGTCAGAGAGTGCTGTTCATTAAAGATAATTGCACTTTGATGAGGTGTGTGCACATCGGTAGTTTAAACCGACTCGCAGTTAATCGTTTAATCCCTAATTAAAACTATTTGAAAAGTTTAAATTAGATATTATAGATTTTTGTATTTAAAATAAACTCTAATTCACAAACATACACACACACACATTACGTATGCATAGCTAATAGACATACAAATACATATGGGAGGGAGAGAGTATTAAGTATGCCTGTCATAAATCACATATGCCATTGTTTGGTAAATATTTGCATGTGCTAATTGAGACCATTAGTATTTTCAATGGGGCACAAAGGCATTTGAGCAGAGTGCAGAGAAACTAGACAAGTAGAGAGCTACAGATCACTACCTTAATTGGCTATCGTTTATTAAACCAGGACAGTCTTTGTTTTGGTGAATACAGTGACGGGGTATGGAGGGTGTCTGTGGGCAGCGTGTATACTGATTCCCAAAGGGGAGGGGTGATGTTATGACACAATAGAAAATGTGGCAACTTGATGTTCACATTAGCATCAGTTTCTCCAACAGAATTCGAAGGTTTTCGAATTCAAGAGACAGTTTAACAGGGAAACTAATGTACTAAAACAAATCACTTATTAAACCTCATTCTCAATCACGTCTCTATCTCTCTTATTTTACAATGAGCCAATAGTGTGTCTACTATCGTGGTTATTGTAATAAATCATTAGCCAATTAAAATAACTCTTACCTTGGAGCTGTATCGGAGGGGTAATTATGAAATGTTCAATAGCCCATCATGCATCATGCAATCAATATCAGTGGCCAAGAGGTAACAGACATGCTGTGAAGACAGAGAGTAACAGATAAATCTAATATCTACAAGTCAAGATCAGGAATTTATGCTTGCGCTCAGTGGCGGCTCCAGACAATTTTGATTGTGGGGGCAATGGGGGGTCCTGGTCTTTTCAAGGGGGGTCTCATGAAAACCAACAAAAAATACAGTGGACATGGCTAATAACTGCATATTACTGCTACTAAACAACAAAAACTCCTTTGCAATCATGTAAACAAATGACAGGCTACATTTGTTATTCATATCCTTCACACTGCACTTTCATGTCAGGTATATTATGCATTTTTATTGACATTGATATTTTTACATTTATTTCCAGATAGATATTATTGAGTTTACAGGCTAAAGTGGTCTTGCTGTTGTAAACACTGTTGCTATTGTAGAAAAAATATTTGCATCACATTTAAAATATAATTATATTTTAATTCATTTCTGAATTGTTTTAATTTTTATAATGATAATTCAGAGAATGAGAAAATCTGAATAAGCCTTACCAGTGTTGTGATAATTATTTTTACGTGTTAAAAATAAATAATCAATGTAATATAATAAAAGTTTAGTCAAATAACATAAAAAAGACCAGACCCCTCGATGCCTGTGAAACTTTTCTCCCTCAAACAGCACGCTAGTGTTACTTCTACACTACAGGCTTCACACAGCAATATAAACAACATATCTGCATGTTTTCACATCACATCGTTCTTGTAAAATAATAATAAGTAAATAAACATCAAAATCACTTCGCTGAGAATGAAACACCACTTACCAGCTGCCACGGTGTTGAAAATGTCCTTTAGCAATTAAAAAATGCGCGTGCAGCGTGAGGAATCTTCCTGGATGGATGAGGTCGTTGTCAGGTGAAAGGTCATCATGTTGGTCATTTTATTTACGGCTAAATTATTATTAATAAATTGTACTAATATTATGATTGGGCGTGGGCAGGCATTCACAAAAGTTTATGTTATTACAAAAAAAAATCTAGGAAATTTTGCTTTGTCAAAAGGGCACTTAAGGGGCAAAGGAGCAGGTGTTCAAGTGAACCGGTTCTTTCGGACAATTCGATCAAATAAGCCAATTGAAAAAAATGGTTCACCGGTTCTTTTGCGCTCGATGTAATGTCGTCATTGGCGATGATTGCACTTCATTCAAGCCTTCAGTTTACCTGCGCTTATAACATTAGCACAGAATCAGTTCAGAATAAATCACCAAAAGAATCAGTTCGGTTCAGATGCGCTCTGTGTCAGTCTGCTTCACGCTGAATCACGCATGCGCAGTTATCATCAGCTCATCGGTTCTCGAATCGGACGCGTCCGACAGAAACGGTTCTCGGTTCAGTATACGAATAAATGTCGAAATAATTATTATTTATTATTGTTCTGCGTAGTTTGAAGGGAAACATTTTTGGATCTTTATCCCGAATATATATATTTTTTAATCAGGAAGAGGGTGGGGGGTCAAATGGGGGGTCAAGGCATTTTTTGGCAGGGTCTTGAGACCCCCCAAGACCCCCCTTGGCGCCGCCGGTGCTTGCGCTTCATAATGTTCAAAGCAGATATTTTCTTTCCTTGTATAAATGTACCTGTGTAAGTAAATGTAAAGATCTGTTAAATGTTTTTTTAAAGAAGTCTTCTGCTCTCCAAAGCTGCATTTATTGAATCAAAAAGAAATTATAATATTGTGAAATATACTAACAATTTAATGAAAATTAAAGATAAAGACGATTTGTTTGGTTTTTTTTATTATATATATATATATTTTTTTTTCCCCATTAAGCAAATTTTTTTTTTTCTGGTAGCATCTGGTTTACTCTACATCTCATTAAATTCTATGGTATCCACAAACAGTGATTGACTGTCGCACTTACATAATTTAATGACAAAGGCAGGATAGCTGATTTGGATCAAAAAAAAAATGTTGTTGTGCTGGTTGAAAGTCTCTTCACATTCCATTAGTAGCTAATCACTAAGTTAAGTGGTCTAAATGTACTTACCGTATTTTTCGGACTATATGTCGCACCTGAGTATAAGTCGCATCAGTCCAAAAATATGTCATGATGAGGAAAAAAAACATATATAAGTCGCACTGGACTATAAGTTGTATTTTATTTAGAACCAAGAACCAAGAGAAAACATTACCGTCTCCAGCCGCGAGAGGGCGCTCTATGATCTCAAGTGTAGACTACAGGAGCAGTGAGCAGCGTAGAGTGGCTCTCGCTGTAGACGGTAATGTTTTCTATTGGTTCATTTCTCTTAGTTCATTTCTCTCGGTTCATGTAAATTAATTTTGATAAATAAGTCGCACCTGACTATAAGTCGCAGGACCAGCCAAACTATGAAAAAAGTGTGACTTAGAGTTCGGAAAATACGGTATATAGTCTGTGGAAGTTGTAGGACAATAAAATGTTCATAATAGGCTATCCTACCTGCCTGTCAACGCACAATATGTATTTGCAAACCCCATGCACCCTGTTTTGACACACATGATATGTCATCGTTGCATTCCAGTATGCTACTGCAGATCTAGCGAGAATGGAACGATTTATTATTATAATATTATGTGCATTATACTGTAATGTTTTCTCACTGGTGAAAGAGACATGAGGTAAGCTGAGAGCTTTGCATTTAACCTCCACCAACGCCATCTTTCATCTTGTTGCTGGTTAGCCTCTGGTTTGTCTGTGCACGTTCATGCGTTTTGGAGGAGCTGTGGCTTTGAAGAGAGATAATGCAGGGAGAACATGCTTTATTTGAAAGCGATTATGGTTTCAAAGCTAGCTTGCTATTGCTGGCCTCCCTGAAACTGTCTACCCTACCTTTAAAATCAATGACGTCAAGGCTGTAATGTGATTGGTCATCAAGGCCGCACACATTATCCAAGTTCACAGTTACACTTTCCATACAAGAACCTATTATCCCCTGATAATAAAACCATCTCTGATGAATCATGTTGGGATGATTCAGCTGTTTGTCTCTCTCTCTCTCGTTGCTTGGAGCTTGATCCGCCCAGAGCTAAATGGATGTCCACTTCTCTTCAGATTACAGAGTTCCTCCCAGCAGGAATCCTGCAGCCTGGAGCTTTGATTCCAGAAGAATCCAGACACATGGGAGCAGAGGCTGACAGACAGGCCTTTCCCTCTGTGGCTGAATCAAACTGCTCAGGCATGGTACTGCAGTCAACTCCAATCACTGAACAACTAAAAAGAAGGTGATATTTGGCTACAGTACATCCTTGATCTACACACCACCGAAATACTGCTCAGGTAACATTTCAAGCTTGTTTGAGACGATCCTGTGAAGCTTTGTCTGTCTTCCGATGTTATCATGACGTGTTTGAGTGACAGAATATGGAAGCAGGGACAGATAGTATAGGTTGTGATTTTTTCTTTACAATACTTTTCAAATGAAGTGCATTTGTCTGTACACTCCTGCGATACATGAATACATATATAACACAGAACATGAAGACAGCCTACCATAGTATAAATACTAAAATGTTAAAAGATTACAATTTTCATTTGAAATATACACACACACACACACACACACACACACACACACACACACACACATACACATATATATATAATAGTCAACATTTGAGGTGAATCAAATTCTTTCATTAAAGTTGATGAAAAAGAAAAATTATTTGGTCTTAACCTCATACCATATGTCTTGCGGAAATCCAATACAGCTCACCATCCAAATAACAGCATTCCTCCAGTAAAGCATGGAGGTGGTAATGTCCTGTTCTGGGTATTTCTCTGCAGCAGGGACTGGAGAAAAAGATAGAAGGAAAAATGGATGGGCAAAATACCATCAAATTACTGAGGGAAATCAGCTGCCATATTCCCATATTCAATGGGAAGAAGGCTTACCTTCCACATAGATTTACAGCTAAGAAGATATTCTTTAAAAATACTTCACCAAAAATGGAGAAAGCAAATGATACAGCTTATTTCCTTTAATTAATGTAATACAATGTTATATAGTGCAGGAAAAAAAAAAAAGTATCCTGGAGTATTTGCGACAACAATGTATGAGTACAACACAGAGCACCAAGTCTTCATGTTTGCAAAGCATAAAAAACTGAAATTGTGAAAATTACTTGCGAATACAAGATCAATGGACAGCAAAGCAACAGAAACCCAAAAGACTGTCACATCTCTGTCAAGTGACCTGAATTTTTCTCACACTGCCCCGGGGCCAGCAGACCATCCTTATTGCACTGATGTAGTAATTAACCCAGTTGATGCCTGCATTATAAAGCCATAACCCAACCACTTAACAAAATGCATGAAAATTCATTTTAAAATCAACACAATCATGTTCTTCTGAACTTTAAATATTCATCACTCACAGTTAATTATATTTCATAATCACCCAAAACTTTTACAATGACTCTGTAAGCAGTAAGCTGGCTTTTGCTTTGCTGTCAGCATTAACCCCATCACTTCCACACTGTGTTTTGTTGTGTATTATTATCAGGAGAAATGCACTCGCTTGATACCTTGCTTGAGATATATCCCCTCTAAAAATATGTGTTGCGCTGTGTTGTGACAGTGAAAAATGGGGCTCGCGCTATGTGTATGTCACACTACGGGTCTGTCCTGTAAACTCAACACTGAAATACAGCTGAAGCTATTCTAAACTGACACACTCTTTGTTCTAATTTCAGGAACAACATAATTTACACTGGGGGAACTATAATTCACTTAGAACTAAAAGAACAAACTCTACTATGTTTGGGTTCTAAATTCATATATACTTAATGAGAAACATGAAAAAAGGCCACAAAGAGGCTTATTTGCTGTAGTTACACTTTAAACACTTATTCCAGTGTTCTACCGCATGGCAGTTGTACATGGCAACTGATCTCATTGTACAGCTAAAATCTAAATGACAGGATCAAGGCAGCAAAAATAAGAGCATAAACTGGTAAACTGATTATTATGTGCTGACTGTTGCCTGGGTGATTTCAGATGTAAGCAGTTCTTCTTTAAATGCTAGTTAACTGTTAAACAGCATGTTTTTGTACAAAAATATTCAGGGTGACAAAGTACATTTAAATTCATATTTCTCTTCTTAATTCCACACTGCCACTTATTTATGTTTTCTTTCTTTTCAACAAATCAATAACTCAGGGCAGCACAGAAGGTTTAAGGTGCAGCCTTGCTTGCTATAAATTAACCTCAGGCACCCATACTAGCCTCAGAGGAGCCAGATAACTGTAGGCTTATACTTCTATTCGGCGGGCTTTATTATTCCCATGAAAACTACTTCAGCTCATGTTAGGGTGGCTTTCAATCTCAAATATATACTATTACAGTTCTTTTCAAAAGCAGACATGGCCTAAAACAGAGAGAGAAAAAAGTAGCAATAGAAGAAAGGAGAATTTATAATCTTAAGTCAAAACATACTTATAAAGCATGCATAAAGTATGTGTGTTTTTATTTATGCATGCTGGCAAATAAAAGAACTCGGGACCATAAGTATAAAAAGCTAAGTAAAGCTGAAGTACCGAGTATAAAAGAATGGGTAACACTTTATTTTAAGGTGTCTGTGTTACACGTTACATGTGCAAACCCGATTCCAAAAAAGTTGGGACACTGAACAAATTGTGAGTAAAAAAGGAATGGAATAATTTACAAATCTCATAAACTTATATTTTATTCACAATTGAATATAGATAAAATATCAAATGTTGAAAGTGAGACATTTTGAAATGTCATGCCAAATATTGGCTCAACATTTTGAAATGTCATGCCAAATATTGGCTCATTTTGGATATATTGAAATAAATATTTGATTCAATTCCGGTTTCAAGTTATTTGTAACTTATTGGGTCAATTGGCAACATGATTGGGTATAAAAAGAGCCTTTCAGAGTGGCAGTGTCTCTCAGAAGTTAAGATGGGCAGAGGATCACCAATTCCCCCAATGCTGCGGCGAAAAATACTGGAGCAATATCAGAAAATAATTTCTAAGATAAAAATTGCAAAGAGTTTGATTTTATCATAATCTACAGTGCATAATATCATCCAAAGTTTCAGAGCATCTGGAACAATCTCTGTGCATAAGGGCCAAGGCAGGAAAACCATACTGGATGCCCGTTATCTTCAGGCCCTTAGACGGCACTGCATTACATACAGGAATGCTACTGTAATCACAACACAACATGGGCTCAGGAATACTTCCAGAAAAAATTGTCGGTAACCACAATCCACAGTGTCATTTGCCATTGCCGGCTAAAACTCTATAAGTCAAAAAAGAAGCGCAGGTGTTTTCTCTGGGACAAGGCTCATTTAAAATGGACTGTGGCAAAGTGAAAACTGTTCTGTGGTCAGATTAATAAAAATTTGAAGTTCTTTTCGGAAAACTGGGTCTCCATGTCATCCGGACTAAAGAGGACAAGGACAACCCAAGTTGTTGTCACCACTCAGTTCAGAAGCCTGCATCTCTAATGGTATGGGGTTGCATGAGTGTATGTGGCATGAGCAGCTTACACATCTGGAAATGTACCATCAACGCTGAAAGGTATATCCAAGTTCTAGAACAACATATGCTCCCATCCAGATGTCGTCTCTTTCAGGGAAGACCTTGCATTTTCCAACATGACAATGCCAGACCACATACTGCATCAATTAAAACATCATGGCTGAGTAGAAGAAGGATCTGGGTACTGAAATGGCAAGCCTGCAATCCTGATCTTTCACCTATAGAAAAAATTTGGCGAATCATAAAGAAGAAGATGCGACAAAGAAGACCTAAGACAGTTGAGCAACTAGAAGCCTGTATTAGACAAGAATGGGACAACATTTCTATTCCTAAACTTGAGCAACTTGTCTCCTCAGTCCCCAGACGTTTGCAGACTGTTATAAAAAGAAGAGGGGATGCCAAACAGTGGTAAACATAGCCTTGTTCCAAACCTTTTTGAGATGTATTGATGCCATGAAATTGAAAATCAACTTATTTTCCTCTTAAAACATTTTCTCAGTTTAAACATTTGATATGTCATCTGTATTGTATTCTGAATAAAATATTTAACTCTGAAACTTCCACATCATTGCATTGTTTTTATTGACAATTTGTACAGCATCCCAACTTTTTTGGAATTGGGTTTGTACTTATTATTATAATAGCAATTAATTATGCATAATTACATGCATGTAACCCTAAGACAAACACAAATCCTAACCCTAACTATATAATAAGTAAATTTATAATAAGTACAGTTAATTAATATTACTCAGTACTTATATGTATAATTACACTGTAACAAGGACACCTTAAAATAACGTAACCAAAGATTTATTTTAATAACAGAAATGAAAGTGTTTGTTTCTAACAACATTTTTTAAATATATTCTATTTCATTAATGTATATTAATTTATTAATTAATATGTATTATATTGATATGTTATTTATGATATGATGTTATAATAATAATAAAAAATATTATTAGCTAACATTTCACTGTTTAAGAGGCACACAGTCATCATGCTCCATGCATTTCCACACGCTATAAATATGATCACCAATTTCAATTATGACATTTAGTAGGGGAAGTCATTGCGTGGGAAAAGTGCGCTGTAAATGACTGGCCAGCACTGGCTGCTCACGGGCCGCTATAAACACAAGACAAATGTCAGGGTGTCTGCGGAGACTGCCTGAAAGCAGAACAGATACTCTGTATTCAAAGAACACACTCTCTCTGTGCTCTTCTTCACTGAATACCTAGGGGGGCAGGAAAGCAGAGAGCAAGGCTGTTTCTGAAAATCTTTGTGACATTGTACATTCTGCTTTTGTGCTACAGGCCCCGAATCTGAAGGGAAGGGAGATTAACGATTCCCTGCATGTGTTTCGGGTCTGGAGACAGAGGGTGGAAGGAAAGGAAGACGTTTAGTCAGTCTAAAAGAAATCAGCAGTTTTAGGGCTATATACATTCGACATGAGCATCTTACTGGACTAGCAGAAGTCGGGGGAGATGAACATAGTGTGATTCAGAGCTTCAGTTGAAGGACATTCAGGACCATGGACAGCACAACACATACAACACCACATTGGGCTCTTTCTGTGCAGAAAGTGTCACTGATTATAATTTAGATTTTTAGGAAACACACCAGTGGTTTGCATCTGGTTTTGCATCACAACCCAAATTTTATAGTCATGACCAAACACAATACCTATTGGCTGGTCATAACAATCAAACCATGAAATCAAAATAAGAAGACCCAACAATAATAAAAAATATTAACATCACAGAATCTAATAACTGCCAATTTTAAAAATGCAAAACCGACAGCAAAAGTGTGATATACAGCACAAGGAACAAACACAGGACTTTACAGAGTGCAATAGTCAAGTCCCTTAAGTAAATAAATAAATTGAAATAAGTAATAGTAGTAATAGTAAGTAATAATTGCAAGTAATAATTGCTGAAAAAAATTACCCATGATTCTGTAAACCAATGCACTTAACAAATTGCACCAAGAGTTATTATTGTTTGTTTGTTTAGTTTGTTTGTTTGATTGTTTTGTTTTTGTTACATATTTGTGTTTGTACATGTTTATTTTGCAAAAATATAAAATATATTGCTTCTATAAATATAATTAGCAACTTTAAATGAAAAGTGTCTCACCAAGGTTTTAAATTGTATTGTCATTTGCAAGGCTTCACGGGATTGTAGTTATTTCCCTCACTAAAACAAGCAAGTACAGGGTTTTGTTTTCTCATTTTCAAACACTTTTTTTGCTTCAAATTAAAGTTTGTAATTTGCGATCCAGCTGGCTGGTTGGGTTCATGGGTTATAACTCTTTAACTAAGACTTGAATACCCCTATGGAAAATTTTATTGTGAAAAATACAACCAATACTGCTGAACAAGATGGCAAGCACTGTTACACTTCATTCATATTTGCCAAATTAGCAATTTGGCACATCAATTTGCACCAAAATACTGTGGAGGTTAATGGGAAGCACAGCCTCTGACGTCACCAACAAGAAATACAGGAAGCAATTTCCCCCTTCTTGCATATCCTTATTTATTTGCTATCCTAACTATGCACAATTACAGTATACGATCAGAATTTTTTTTTTTTTGATTTTTTTTTTTTTTTTTTTTGATACCAGCTAACAGAACAGAATCATTAAATTGTTTTGAAAACATTGTCCCACACTGAGACACTTACATTCAAAATTCAATCAGGATTTTCCCTCTGATATCCACAAACACCATTTCAAAACTGGTTTTCTCAGGGACATTGTCTAAATGCTTCAATCCCAGTGACAACACTGTAACCATGGCACCATGTTGCCATGTCGACTGTCAGTCGCAGTGTTTGATGGGAGGTAGGTCACGATTTCGACAAGAAAACAAAATCCTTTTATTAATTTCACAAGAACTAAGCAAAGAAAGTGTGTTTACACAATCCTGGCATGAATACACACTTCTCACAGAGCAGTGAGGCACTAATTACCCCTTCAGAGTTTAAATTAAACTCAGCTAATATCTTTGTGATCTATAGAGACAACAAGGCAGTTGTTTACTCTGTGTGTTTAAGTGTTTGTGTATATGGCTGTAGTGTTTATTCAGTGTTAATATGGTTTCCGAGAGCTCTGTGGTCTCAGCCTTAGCTGAAGGTCACTGTGGGGAAAAAAACATCATGCAGTGGGGAAGCTCTTAACCTCTTGAACAATACATCTAAGAGCTCTGCCCTTTAGATTTACTCAATTACAGCGTCTACGCACGAGTGTGTTGCTGTGTAAGGAAGACGGAGCACCTCTGTCCAAAGTATGCTTTGCGTTAACAGTGTTTATAAGGCGGGATCGATGGCAGTGAGACAGTAAAAGTGAAATTGTACGAGATGCGCCTGTGTACATCCCTTTAAACCCTGACTTGCTGCTTTAAGCGATTCTTTTTGACAGCCTCACATTTATATATGTCTTACAAAGAGCAGACATGAAGACACTCATTTTAAATCCTTAGGTCGGTACAGCTGATATGACAATATGTATAATAAACAGACATCTTTTCCTCCCCTCGGTTTGCAGTCGACATCAAAAAAGGGATTTTAGCATCCCGCTTCCTCGTTTAATGCAGTAACACAGATTAACCTGATCCGTCCCTTATGGACCTGAGCAGAAAGAGAGATGAAAGGAGAGGAGAGTTGGTGAGTAGCTCATCTGTCATGGTTTACGTATCTATTAGTCAAAGCATTTGTGAGCTGGCAGACCACTGTGTATGTCAGCAATGACATCAGCATGAGACGGCCACAAGGCACCTTTGATTTCATCATTAATTTGCCGTATGATCAATACAATTACTCAGAAGTAGGTTGGGAACAAAGGGTATGCAGTCCTTCCTGTGAGATTAGGATCAGTGCATCTTAAATAATGGTATGTTGAAAATGATTTTCAAAAGGTAACATTGTTTGTCGTGTACGTTCATGTATGCCTTCTAAACTAATCATGCCCATAAAAGCATGCAGAAAAGAGCCTGTTATAAAGTTGGGATGGATGGATGAATGGTCAGACATACAGAAAGAAATATCAGTCAGTATAAAGAATGATTGATAGATAGACAGAACTATAGCTAGGCAGATAGATGGGAGATTTAGACGAATATCCTTCTTAGGTTACTTTTATGATTTCCTAATACTATTATCAGTATAATTTCATAATGTTGCAACTGTATTCTCACCCTTTTTTATTATTTTTACTTTTTTCACCTACGCCATCACTGCATGCGGGGCTTTCATTAAACCCATTGTCTTTTAATACACAATGGTTGAGTAGTTCACTATGCTATTGTATGCTGGCTAATAAAATTACATAAGATACATTAGACTGCATATACAATCATATTTGCACTGCACTGCGATTGCCACTTCTGTGAACAAGCAAACTCTGTATTATACTGGACTCAAAAGAAGAGTGATGATCGTATTACAGTGAAGCTGTCGTGTTTACAGTGTTTATGTGTTGAGAACAACAGAAAAGTCCTATAAGAAAAGATTTCAATGGGCTGTAACCCAGCCATGTCTCCAATTCATAAACATACTCCATTTCTAATCCTTTCTGTCTCTTAACCCTCTTTGTCTGGCTCTACTTGCTCTTTCTCTGTCCTGCCCTACAGCGGTCCCTTACTCCTCTGCTCACCTGAGTGCCCTCCCTCAGTCCAAATTGGCACCTGTCTCCTGAGCTGCCGAACGGGCCGAGTGCACAGCAGGAGAGAGAGGCTCAATCACCTCAACATCAAGAAACCACACAGGCCCCCCTGTGGCAATGTTGACGAGCTTCAGACAGAGAGAGCAAAACACAGAGAGGGAGAGCTGGAGGCTGTGGTTTACTGTCTGTCTGGCATGGGGCATCTTTGAGAGCAGACACTGAGCCTCATCCAGCCCTTTATGTTGCTGAGCTCCAGGTGCAAGGACGATGGCTAAAGCTGGGGTTGAGCTAGACTGCTTCTCACTGTTAACCCTCAAGAGACATCACAGGAGATTCAGCAGCTTCTTGAGTTTGTGCTCAAATACTGCAGGTTAAGAGTGTTCACAATAGATTTTAAGCATGCAAAAAAAAAATTCAGGCTGCACAGTGTATATGGCAATAGAATATATCACCGTTTGTATTAATAATAAATAATCAAAATGTGCTGTCATTTTTTTTTAAATAATATTTTAACTAAAACATGTTTATTTCATTGATTGTTGATCACAATAATCCATATAAACTGTTTTAAAATAAAATGAAATAAAATAATGTCACTATCTATATAGAGACTTACTGATGCTAACGATGCTAACGTTAATACTGTTTTTGTTTTTTTAACCAACCAATAGCCTCTACTTCATCTCCACCATCTGACACGCTTAATGAGGAAAACTCTTAAAGTGGTTTAATGTACTAATACAGTGATATTAACAGACCAAACTCACTAAACATCATACTAATAAAGTATACTATTTACAAAAAATCAGATGATCCCTGAATATGTATGCAATGCGTTTAATAACACGTTAAGCCTTTTCCACCCATGTGTTATTAAATGCATTGCATTCATATTCAGGATATATATAAAAATATACATTGTTTCGGCCTCGAGTAACAACAGTCTTACAGAAAGCTTATACAGCTGATTAGAATACATACTCTAAAGATAAGCTGAAATGTAAGAGCTTACAAAGATTAGAAAACACATGCCAAGCAAATTCCTTGCAAATGCATCCCTGGTTGGAGATCATAAGCCACTCGTGCATCGTTATGAGCCAGAGAGCTGATCCAAAGTCCCTATTTCCATCATTACAGAGGCCGCTGGACACAGTGATCAGATTCATTCACAGAGATCAGACATTAGACAATAACTGTTCGAACACCACTGTCACCCCTGTGACATCATCTTATGTCCACATGTCCCTCCAGTGTCCCCCTCCTTGTTAGAAATGCCCACAGTGGGGTGACATTTGCCTCGTTAAGGGCCTAACGAGGCTGACACCTCATTAAAGGTTGTCTGTTAATTACCATAATAGTGCAGCGAGCAGGATGGGGGCTGAGAGGGGGAATCTTATCACATCAAATCTTAACCTTTCAACGCACTCCCAATCTCTGCTCCCATTCACCCCACTCACACACAAACAAACATTAGACGCACACTCTCGAGGGGAATGGATCCAGCTTAAATGCCAGTGCAATGGCATCCACTGTAAGCCACTAAGATGAGCGCAGAGTTCTATAGGAAGGCTTGCACACTTGGGAAATCTTCGATAATAAAATAAACACCTCTAGTCTGGGTCAAGTCACTTCAGAATCTATTTCAGAGATACAGGCAGGAGGAAACTGTTTGAAACTTCCCTGCAGCTCAAATCATCAGCTCAGAGAGCTGTAGAGAACATCTCTTGTCAAAAATTTCAAGCCAATAGAGCAAACATTGTTCTCAAATCTAGCAAAACATATGATGACTGCCTTGCTAACGATACTCTTTTCAGATCAGCTTCCAAGGCGCCCAAAACATCATATTTGATGATCTAGAACAAATGTGTAGAACATGTTCACTTTAGACATAACCTATTTATTTAAAATAGATATGCACAATATATCTGTACCATATCAATTATGGACTGATAATAGATTTATTATTTATTGGTCAATATTGAATATTTAATTATTCAAGCAATACATTTGCTGTCATCTAACATTAATGTTACCTATAACACATTTCAAAACATATACATTTTCATATGTAACATTGTTATGTGTAAAGTTACTTTAAATGTGTGTGTGTGTGTGTATATATATATATATATATATATATATATATATATATATATATATATATATATATATATATATATATATATATATATATATTATATATATATGTATGTATATATATTTATGTTCAAAAGTTTACATTACAAAGTTCAGTAAGATTTTTGTTGTTGTTGTTAAGAAATTAATATTTTACAATTTAAAGACAATGTTATAATGTTACAAATGATTTCTAACTTTTCTATTTATAAGAAAATTTTTGAAAATGTTCAGGGTTTCCACAAAAATATGAATTGGAACAACTGTTTTTACCATTTTAAGAAGAAGAAGAAATGTTTCTTGAGCAGCAAATCAGCATAACAATTTCTGAAGGATCATGTGACACTGAAGACTGGAGTAAGGATGCTGGAAATTCAGCTTTGATCACAGGAATTTTTTTTTTTCTAAATGTTATTTACATTGTAATATTATTTAATAATATTACTGTCACAATATTACTGCACGTTAATGTATTTTTTATCAAATAAACAGCCTTGGTGACTATAAGGGACTTCTTTCAAAAACAGTGAAAAATCTGAACGACCCCAAACTAGGTATTTAAATATAGTAAAGATACACTTAGTGACATTTTTTTATATTAATTATGTTTTGTATATATATATATATATATATATATATATATATATATATATATATATATATATATATATATATATATCCACTCAAATGCCATTATAATCTTATTTCAGCCTAGCATTCAAAAAATTGTCATATGAACATCAGAACACAATGTGTAATAAAAAATTGTATAATATGGAATAATGTAATTAAGAGCCTTAAAGAGTTTATCTGGGGGTAATAACCACTGTTTTTAATAATGCTCACAATCGAAATCTGTAAAACACCAGGGCTGCTCCCCCTGCTGCTGTACATTATCCAAAGATGTGAACTGCACACTGTGTAGGCTATTATCTAAATGAAACTATTGTCTACTTTAGCCAGCATAATAAAAACAGCATTTACCAGGTTTCTAAGCTCCAAATAAAAGTAGTTACATAACAGCAACTTGTTTTTCTTTCATTCTTTTTACCCCGAGAGCAAGGCCAAATTTCTCATGCAGAAGCTAGAAGCTTTTTCTTATAAGCAAATCCACTAAAAGTGACGCTAGGGGAGAGAGAAGCTACACTGATTTCTATTTTTCTGCACATTCATGCTCCTGAAGTTGAATCAAACACACTCTGAGGGCATTCAACGTCTCATTCATCATCTCAAAAGAATTATGACAGAGAAATTCACAAGGCCACTACTAAATATGCTCCAGAATGCAGACCTGCCAACCTTGGAACCAGTGGCATAGCGAGTCAGCCCCAGGCCCATATACAAAAAAAATGTATGGGCCCCCCCAAACGTCCACCACAGTTAACTTAACCTAGTCCCTATTGTTGATTTTTTTGAAGTAAATAACTTTAGGTGGATCATGCTTCACAAGCTGTTTTATTTACAGTATAAATGCTTGGAAATAGTATTTAACATTTTCAAGTCCATTCATTATTAGCATGCAAGCCACCCAATAATCGCAGCTACTACAATGTGTCTATTTTTAATATATAGAATAAAAGTGTTTTTACGCTCTTTCATTTGTAGTGAGATAATTCGCTAGTAGTGACCTATGAATCAATGATATGAATGATATATTCCTCTTTAATAGGCTATTTGTAGCAAGAAATAAACAAGAATATTTGAACGCATGTTAAAAATATCAGAACAATTTAATACAAATGAATGTCTCATGAAATCAATCAATTAGAGTTTAAAGGGGGGGGTGAAATGCTATCTCATGCATACTGAGTTTTTTACACTGTTAAAGAGTTGGATTCCCATGCTAAACATGGACAAAGTTTAAAAAACTAAGTTGTACGTTTGAAGGAGTATTTTTGTTCCAAAAATACTCCTTCCGGTTTGTCACAAGTTTTGGAAAGTTTTTTTCGATTATGGCTCTGTGTGACGTTAGATGGAGCGGAATTTCGTTATATACTCGCGCTCGTGATTCTTTAGCTCCGTGTTTTTCCGGGAAAAAACGGTACAGACTATCTTTCTCATATAAATATAATAAAACTAAAGACTTTTTGGAGTTATGAAGGATGCAGTACTACTCTATAGGTACTCAAGATTAACAGGATATTGAGTGAAAACGAGCATTTCACCTCCCCTTTAAGAAAACATCAATAAGTCTACATTTTATTGCTGTTTTTAATGTTAAATGTGAAGAATGACAGATTGGGTGCCTGTAACTCAACATACTGTATATAATATAATATAATATAATATAATATAATATAATATAATATAATATAATATAATATAATATAATATAATATAATATAATATAATAAATATTTAATAATAATAATAATTCAACGGCCCAGAGTCAGTTATTCCACTAAACTATGGTTAACACACCTCAAGACATCAGAAGACATATTTAAAGGGATTCGTCTGGTGAGTAGGATTAAGCATACTAATGCAGTTATTAATTAAGTTATAACAAAGAGAGCGAGAGCGACAGAGACACAAAGAGAGAAAGAGAGCGACAGAGAGCTTGTGTGAAATAGGCTAACTTACAATACCTCTTTGCATCACTAAACAACGCTGTCTCCTCGCTAGCGAGAAATGTCATGTGTGGCCTTTAAGTTGTGGTGAAACTTACGCAACCATGGCAAAGATGATCACAGAAACAAGTGAAGACACACAAGCATATTCAAACAAAAGCCAACATGGATAAGTTGTGTGAAACAAAGCAAAATCAACGTTCCCTTCCCACTCCTTGAGTTCTCTCCACTGCTGGAAAGCTGCTCCGATATTTACGCGGGACCTGCTTCTTCCCTGATTATAACCCTTCTTTTTAATATTTTGTTTCTCTGATATTTTCCTATTTATGTAATGTAATATGCGTCCTGTGCACTCAAATTGAGCGCTCTCTTCTCGCTATCAGGACAAGACACGCCCCCTTACTGCTGATTGGCTACAAGTGTGTTTTGGGACTTTGTCAGAAACTGTGGTCAAAAGCGTGTTTCCAAAATCGCTTAGTACATGTTTAAGAAATGGCGAGCAGGTTCGCCACTACTTAGACTAATGTACATAATGGAAATCGTGGTTAATCTTCTGTTTATCAATAGAGCCTTTCATGACAATGAGGGGGGGGACAAATGAGACAATGAGGGGGCGGATCGAGTCAATCTGAATCTGGGGGTCATGTCCATGGGTCACCATACTTGTCTGAATGTCACATCACTTTTTTTTTTTTTCACTTTTTTCAGTGTGACACCAAAACGCCGCCGTATGACCATTTGTACTGAAGTCAAACAAACATTTAAAATATAATAATAAATAGTGAGGGGATTTTTTATTATTTGTTAACAAACTAGGCCCGGTTCCCCAAAACGTTCTTATCACTAAGTAGTTCTTAAACTATTCCTTAACCTCTCTCTTAACCTTATGGGACAATTCCCGACTCGTTCGTATGCTAAGTATATCTTTTGTAAGTCACACTTTCATAAGGTTGGTGTGGACCATTCGTAAGCTCTCTCTTAACGTTGTTTGAGCTCAAGACGCTACTGTACAGCAGTCTTTAGAAATCAGTGCAGCGAAGCACAAGTCAAACTATGGTATGTTGACAATGTTGTGGCTCAACAATGATTTTATGTTATTTTTTAAGACTCATAATAAATTATGTTTGCAATGGATACAGGCCTATTTATGAAGTTGACTTTATGTGGTATCAGAACTAATATGGTGGTAATTAGCCTAGGCTTTTTCATAATGTAATTAAAGCGAATTGGCAATCAATTTTTTGATAATTAAAATCTGGCAAACAATTTGGCTCTAAATGGCTAAGATCTAAAAATGGGTAATCATGGTTGTGTCCAATAAGCGACCAACTATAGCAGCGATTCAACGTGTCCTTGTATTGAATCAAAGACGGAGCCAGACGTGGAGCCATTTAGTCCATGTCAATTTTTTTATTCGGTAAAACTTAAGCCCTTCTGACATTTTGCCTGACGTGGCTATATTAAAAAAAATTCGCCTCCCAAGACAACTCATTATGGAGCTGCTGGACCTTCTCAGACCTGCGCTTGCCAGGCAAACGCGGCGGAATTTTGCTTTATGCCCTGAAGCCCAGCGCTACGCTTTTTATTTATTTATTTTTTTTGCTACAGAGAGATTCAACGAGGTCGTGGGAGAGGGCTATGGCCTAATCAAGACCTCTGTGTGGAGGTGCGTCCACACTGTCACCAACGCCCTTCTGCGCCATGCCGGGGATTACATCCTGGTGGATGGCACACTGATCCCCGTGACCCATCAGTGATTGATCAGGCGTAGGCTACTCATCGCGAAAGGGAGACGCGGCCATAAACGTGCAGGTTATAGTAGACCACAGGGGTGTGATCTCCGACCTGGTGGCAATGTCCAGAAAAACTTCAACTTCCTCTGACGAGAGGCTTGGTGCTCTTTTTTCGTTGCTTCCCCATCATATTCTGTATCTAACTCTCTCTCTCTGTTCATTGTAGATAGGTTGCTTTTTATTTAAAACATAAACCAATTGCAATCAATACCGCATTAAACATAAGTAACTGCAGCTGCTTGCCAAACAATTCTGATTGTAAAGTACCTTACCATTAATATAAAAGTGTATTATATAATTTTTATAAGTTGTTAAACCCATGCCAAGAAGCAGCACAAGTAGCACAATGGGATAAGGAGGGTGGATGATTAGCGAGGAATACCCGGTTAGTCTATCCGTAACAACATATCGTGTGAACATATTACTGACCATTTGATCATCTAATTTATAGTCTATATTCTACTGATAACTTAAACTATGTTAAAATAAATGTTACTATAATAATTTGAGGAATGTTTCATTTGCATAGAACGTGTTGTCTTTCTTAACGCTGTATTTCACCTTCGCGTGAAGGGGAAAATTGATTCATGAGCAATCGATGCCAACTAATTCAGCACCATTACTTTGGACAGCGCTCTTGTTATGTCGGTCGGACGTAAGAGTCAGCATGCTAAGAAGCTTCCTAAGGGACACTTCGGGGAACACACTTAGAAACATAAACAACTTTGGTAAGATATATCTTTCGAGGTCTTCTTAGCACGCTAAGAGTGAGCGTTATCGGGAAACCGGGCCCTAGTGTTTTCTGAGTCAGTGTCACAAAGATGTATTTGATAATCCTGACTCGCCATCTCCTTATTGGACACGGCTTTAGAGAGAAATGCCTCTTTACGGATTACATTATGAATTACTTTTTTTATTTATTATTATTTCATTTTAATGTAGTTATTTAAAGCATTTTAGATATGTTTTCATGTATATGAGGCAAGTATTTGCTGAGTTTCTGCTCAAGCCAGAGATGCAAAATGTGCATCCTATTTGTTTTATGTTTTTGTTCTATTTGTCGTAGTAGTTTTTTTTTTTTTTTTCGTTGTGTTGATAGTGCGAGTGCACACAAGACCCTTTGCCATTTCAAATGATGTATACTCCTACCTTTATGAGCAAAAATTACAGTATATTTTTGTTGTTGTTGTTTTTTTATCCATTTTTTGAGAAGAAGGCTAAATTTATCAAACATACTGTATGCTCATCGCACTTCCTGCCGTTGGGTGCTTGGTCATTTGGTCATTCCTTTAAAAAACAAAAAACTTGAATTTAACAAACATGGAATGTTCCAAACATATTTCTAAATTAACTTAATAAAGAAATGAAAATAAATGTGACGAGTTTGCCATTAAAAACAAAACTTAAATATTGTAATGACTGCAACATGAGCTGTGTATATGGAAAAGAGAGAGAGAAAAGACGGGATTCCGTTGGACTCAGGACGAGAATTTTGATAAGCTGTCAGACAAGGTCTAACAAAAGTTCTGGTCTCCGCGACCCTCACAAATCCCCCACCCCCCCAAACTGCCTTGCCCCATATGTGCCTGCATACCCTGCATTATTAAGCATATTATGTGACCCATGATAAACAAGATAAATACAAACTCTTCTTCTTTTGCAGTTGCTTGATTTGAGTGCTGCACGTGGACAGAGGTGTAACCAGGTTTTTGCATAGTTTAGAGTGACAAATACTTGCGTACTTTGAGGTCTGCTACACAAAATGCGTACAGGTTGGCAGGTCTGTGAATGGTGTTGTACAGCATTCCTGAGAATGACAACAACTATGTGTTCATCCTTCATTTTGTAACACAATGATCTAAGAATATTTTCATATGAAGCGAATGTAAAAAATGAGATTGTGAATTGTGAGAGGATAGCGAGTGATGGTGAGAGAGGGAGAGAGGGAGTGATTGAGTGCATGGGGAAGCGTTGCAGCAGTTTGATCCATGTGGATGTCAGGGGGTGCTGAGGTAGCAGAAAGCAAACATATTTACAGATCAGTCAGTGCTAGTGTACTCCATACCATTGAACCACTGCCACTATAGCAACAGAGCAGTCACCACAGAGAACTCCTTTAACAACAGGCCATTTCCCACAGTGCACCAGCAGATTAAATTAACATTGCCAGTAAGGTACACATGCAATCAAAATGCATGCAAGCACAGACTTCAGTAGACATATTTATACTAAACACTACAGCAGTCGGAGCCATGGCCTGGTGGTTAGCACACACATGTCAATGTATTGAGCTGAAGTGCTCTTGCAGGCAACATGAGTTTGAATTCAGCTCATGCCATTTCCTGGTCTCATCCCCCTCTTCATTACCTGTCCTCATTTCACACACAAAGCAAAGTAAACACATCAAATGATTTTAGTCACATAAAGACAAATAGAAAACATAATAAATAAAAAACGGCAAACAATATATTTTTTAATTAAACAAAGTAAACTGGTGTTCTTTAAATAAATAAATGTTTATATAGTCAGACACTTTTCTCCAATAGTTCGATAATGATACAACAAAATTATACATTTTAAATAAATAATCAGTTTTTCCAATGTCAAATAAATTATAGAAATGTACATTTCTGTGCTTTAAAGGGGGGGTGAAATGCTCGTTTTCACTCAATATCCTGTTAATCTTGAGTACCTATAGAGTAGTACTGCATCCTTCATAACTCCAAAAAGTCTTTAGTTTTATTATATTCATAAGAGAAAGATAGTCTGTAGATAGTCCCGGAAAAACACGACCGGCTGGAGGCGTGACGTGTGGGCGGAGCTAAAGAATCATGAGCGCCAGTAGGCTTTTGCGTTGAGAGCGTCTGGAAATTGTGACATTACTGTGAGGGAAAAACCATCATCCAAAACAAACCATGGCTTACAATCAGATTCAGCCGTTTATTTAAAAAAGTGTGAAGTGAAGTGACATTCAGCCAAGTATGGTGACCCATACTCAGAATTTGTGCTCTGCATTTAACCCATCCGAAGCGCACACACACAGAGCAGTGAACACACACACACACACACACACACACACACACACACACACACACACACACACACACACACACACACACACACACACACACACACACACACACACACCCGGAGCAGTGGGCAGCCATTTATGCTGCGGCGCCCAGGGAGCAGTTGGGGGTTCGATGCCTTGCTCAAGGGCACCTAAGTCGTGGTATTGAAGGTGGAGAGAGAACTGTTCATGCACTCCCCCCACCCACAATTCCGTCCGGCCCGAGACTAGAACCCACAACCCTTCGATTGGGAGTCTGACTCTCTAACCATTAGGCCACGACTTCCCCACGACTTCGAACCAGATCCCAAGGCTGAAACTGAACGAGAGCAGCAACGACTCGCTCCAAGTGGGGCTCGAACCTAACTAACAAGGAGGCAGAGATATTTTAAGCAGTTTTACTCACCACCTTCGGTTCCAACACACGATCGTGACCCTTTTTCCTTAGGATTGCATCATCCTTAAGAAATAAACGATACACAAATCCGTCATCAAACTGGGCCTTGTTTGTAAAACAAGCATCTTCGAAATGCAGGGAACAAACAAAAACACTTGCACAACTCCGTTGATGCTCTGTAAAAATAAACTCCATCCACTGATCCCTTAATGTTGTTTTTTCTTTGGTAATCTGTGCAGGGCTGTCTTGCCCTGGTAACCAAAAACACACTTCTTTTGTGACTTTTCGCGACGTTCTCGCTCTGATCAGTGAATCGCTCTGACCAGTGAATTAATGTCTGTGCTCAGCCTCTCAGTGCTGTGCTATACGGGAACGCGCGCTCTTCCGGCAGAAGTGCCTTAGGACCCATATAAGGAAATTCCGCTCCATTTAACGTCACACAGACCCATACTCGAAAAAAACTTTCCAAAACTTGTGACAAACCGGAAGGAGTATTTTGGGAACAAAAATACTCCTCCAAACGTACAACTTAATTTTTGAAACTTTGTCCATGTTTAGCATGGGAATCCAACTCTTTAACAGTGTAAAAAACTCAGTATGCATGAAATAGCATTTCACCCCTCTTTTAAGTAAAGCAAGCCCGCTAACATTAAATTACGTGTGAATCCTCAGGAGGTCGTACTAAATTTTTTATTTACTCATTAACTCACTTAACACTGTTACTAAAATTTGGTGTCTAAATGATGTTCAAAACCTTTTTTTGTTTTTGCTATTTTAAAAAAAACTCTATATTAAATAAAAATAATATGACGAATATGAAGAAAAATGCAATAAACAACATGCTTGCTAAATAATGCAATATTCAATATGCTACTTACTTTTCTAAAATCAATTTAAATTGTATTAAAACGTATATTTGATATATCGTGCAGCCCTAAAAAAAATACAATACTGTTGCAAATAAAATATGCATTTTGCGAGCACACAAAATTTGGGGCACTTAAAGGCATCATTACATAATGGGACACAAAAGTGTATAGTGAAATGTACAGAATATATATAAAAAATTTTAAAAAATTAGTTATAAAGCCTAAACTGCCCTTTCTGTTGCAAAATACAGTGCTGGATGAATAAGAACGACAGTACTATCCAGAAAGATCTGCAATAATGTGCACTATTAAAGACAATAGGGTCATTCCGTCTCAACTCAAACCAGAGCTCACAAAATTACTCTGTAATGTATGAATGCTTTGACATGTAGAGCCTGCTACGACCCTGATATCCATTCCTCGGTTCACAAGCATCTTCAAGAACAATATGATTCAAAAGTGTTAATCACTGCAGGAGTGTTCCTGTGTTTGATCTGAACTCATCTTGTGTCTGAATGAATCTTCTGTTCAATGGGCATCACTGACATGTAGTGAACATCTACTCAACAACATTTGTTTTCTATTCAGCTCAGGGTCCTTACAGTAGCCATGAGCAGAAATTTAGCATTGCAGGTTTTTAATAATGTGCACTCTCACTGACTTAAAGATACACAACTGCTTCCTAAAAGACCTTAATAAGTCCATTTATTCCAAACATCTCAGTACTGTGTTCCTTCGACCTGAAACGCGAGATTTTCTCCCCATGGGCAGCCATGTTTAAGGATAGTTAAACTGTTTCTGACCAAACTGTCGCTCTCACTTCCATCGTGACGCTGCCTGCAGACATGCAGCCTGATCCTGAGCGGCAGTCTTCATCCTTTATCTGTTGATTTCACCTCTTGGCTCATCTGTTTCCCTGAACTCCAGCTCCTGCTGCTGTGCTATTTATCTCCTGTTCCCTCTTGGCCTGAAATAAAAACAGTTTCTAAAAGATCACAAGCTACAGCATTTAAATGTTTTGCCGAATAAGAAAGTGGTCGACATATATTCCTATGTGATAGGGCTTGTTAATGCACATGGGGAAGGGGATGATTCTGCTTCCCTGGGATGAACTCAAATGTAGTTAATCTGATTTATTAATTCTGGATGGGTGTGTGAATGAATACTCAAGACTTTTCACACCCAAAAATTTATACTTTTTAACACAAGAACTATGATTACTTTGCAAAATTCGTAATAAGTTTGATAAACAAGAAAAACTGTTTTTATGGGAGACCAGTTATAAAATTATCTTTTAATAAATATTTCATTGCATGTACAACAGATGTCTATTCTCTCTCATCTCTTCCATTTTTTTTTCTGACATTAACTCTGTTAGAGATGTAACTGCTTGGTAGTTATGCAACTGTAGATGTTTGTGACAACATTATATAAATGGCCTTGAAAGCAAAAATCACACATAAAAAGCACTTTATTTGGTACAGGTGGCCTGACATAACTGTGCCTACACGTACAGCAGTGTGCAAGTACACACAAAGCATACAATTTATACCTGACTAAATCACAAACTAGCAAGAACATTAAATAAAAATAACATAAGAAACAACTGGAAGAAAAAGCTAAAAATAAGTCTGGATTTTTATATTTTCTTGGGAATATGTGTGTGTATTTATATTTATCTTTGTGCCCCCAAATTTTAAAACCCAGAGTCAGATGCACTCTTAATTGTTCAGTGTTTTCAGCCATGTAAAAGTTTATTTTAGGTTTCAGACATTCAATAGACATTTCAATTAACTACTAGCAAAAAAAAGACCCCAGTCTCTATTTACTCCATTTTATATGGTTATCTTAGACTTTTAATATATAAATAAACTTATTTTAACTGCTATAATTAATAGATCCAAACATATAAGCATTATATTTGTTTTATTGTTTAAATTTGATAGTTTTGGTTAATTTTCCTACTAAAATGAGTGGACAAAGTGATATAATTATGCTTTTGTGGATGGAATGGGTGCCATGTCATATTTTCCAGCTTGGACACCAGAACCACCAGATGTTTTAGTCTCCCACCTCCAATTCCTTATTTAACTCATGGTTTATTCCGAGTGCCTTGAGAAACAACATCCGGAGTCTACGATCTGTCACTCCCACACTCCCATTCCTTTCTTGACCTCTCTCTTTTCTGATTGAACAGATGATTCTGCCAAGCAGATGTCTGTGTAACTAACTCATCTCTTGCAGCAATAATTCTTTTTTTTTCCAGGTAAAGCTAGTTTTGGCTCTGTAGCTAATGCAAGACTCTTTAAGCCACCCAGTGGGGCTGCTTATTTCTAACCCATGCACAGCACATTTCTAGCAGCACACTGTCAAAGCACACTAACCCTGCCCCGCTATAGGCCAGAGTTATCCTCTGTTCAAGGGCACAGAGAGCCAGCTCTCACAAGTACACACGTATTTTCATAAACAGAGTTGTTGTTTTTTAAATCTTAGTCCACATGAAAATGCAAACATGCTATGAAGCACTGTCAAGAGCATGTCAAGTCAACAGGTGTCGATATAATCTCAACCGTAAAGCCATGTTGGCCAATCAGAAACCTGAAAAAGTTTCCAGTAGGTGTAGATAACAGTGCATGGTTTGACATCACAAGCCAAAAACTCTGGTTTCACTGTCTACATGATAACACTGCAAACTGAGTTTTTGAAAATCTTCACTCTGGCAGGGGTTTTCAAAAAATGATTCGTTTCAGTGACCTGGTGCGGCATTTCCATGTGGACAAATGGCCAAACCACGTAAAAAAAAAAAAAGCTGCAGGTTTAAAAATAACCACGTTCGTGTGGACAGGGCCTTGATATCTTGTCATAAGAATCATTTCTGGGCATGAGTCAAGCTGCACGCAAGCACAGAAATTAATTAAATTAAATGTTTATCAAAATACAGTTTGAAATGAATTCATATAGTCATCACTCAGATCAGAAAGTCTTTGCTCATTCTGGAAAAAGAAATAAACTCATTAGGAAAGATTGATGATGCTATTATGACCAATGCCACTGCATTTCAGAGAAAGAGTATGAAACAATCTCTCTGAAAACTAATCGACTAAAACAGGTGGCATAAAGTTTTTTTTTATCAGCTGTAAAAAAAAATAAAAATAAAAGTTTTTCTGAAAGGGGCAGCTGCAGCTAAGCCACTGAATTATTTTTTACAGTGTGTGACCTTTAAATGATAATAGGGTTGGCAAATATGACAACATGCTGTGGATAATCTGGATACAGTTACCGTCCACAGGTTACAAGTCTTACTTGGGGAAAGCATGTTGATTCTAATGTGTACTTCTTTGTATTTTGCATTCTGAAGATGCAATAGCCGAAGAGCAAGCCTTGGGAAAATACGTTGTGCGCATAAGCAAGGAACATAACTGTAGATTTTTTTAGGAGGAACGTAATTCTGTACTGTCACTTTAATAAAATAAAATAAAACAGTGACCACCCACTCTTTAAATAATAATTTTCCCAATCCATTTCCTTAAAAAAAAAAATATATATATATATATATATATATATATATATATATATACACACATACACACACATACATACATATATTGGGGGGACATACACACACATACATACATATATTGGGGGGAGGGGAGCAGGTGAAGAAAATAATTTTAAAGCCATGAAACAAAAACCAATCAGTAAAATAAGTCACATTATACTAGAAATATGAAGCAAAACGTGAACTAAAATTACATGAAACATTACACAAATTACAGAAATAAATCAAAAACTGTCTTTACAATATAAAATGTAGCATTTCCACCGCAAGAATCATTTACCTTTTAAAACATATTACAAAAGAAAAGTGTTATTTTAAATTGTAATGGCCTTTATTTCACAATACTGTAATTTTTAATGGATATCTTTTTAAAAAACGTATAAATCTTACAATCCCCAAATTAGTGTAGTGTAGTCAATGTTTATATATATAAATGCATTGTATTGTATTGAAATGTATTGACAAATATTTAAAGTGTAGAGAGATTTTATTACATCATTCACAGGGGGATTTTTCTCTTTACAATTTAAGGAGTATTGTACTTTATCGCATGGTTTTTGTAAAATGAATTTACATTGGCTGATATTTATGTGAGGGTATGTCTGTCATGAGCTGTGCTTGACCAACCAATGTGTGAAGTGTGAAACCTTGAAATCTTCAGTCATTAACTTTTAAACAGGTAAAAATAAACTATGAAAAAATATTACATGTGTCTGCTCCCAATGGCATCGTGCGCATAAACAGAAGAGATCTTGATTACATGGTCTTCTTGTCTGTAGCCCTGCAGAGGACCACACTCCTGAACCCATACCAGGTCACTTTTTGCTGAGATTGAGCAATAAATCTCACATACACTAACAGGGGAGATATGAATCTTTCTGATCCCTCTCCAACAGGTCAGTTTATAATGAGAAGTTTATGAGAGTACTCCTCCACAGATGGAGAGAGACACGGAGGGAGCAAGGGGAAGATGGGTGGAAACACATAGATGTGCTCACGCATGCCTGGCGAGACAACAGGCAAGTTTAGAGCCAAAATGGCTGCATTCATTATTCATAGAGCCTGGAGAACAGGGCTTTGCAATATTTATCTGTGATACTGACTTGACTGTGAGTGACTGCCAGCCAGTTACACAGTGAGATGAGATCACAAACCCTCAGCTGAGACAGCCTGTTTCCCAAGGGCCAGATTCAATTAAAGCAACAAGACACATGCAAACACACATTCATGTTTTTAACAAACACATTTCACACAGGTTTACACACACAAAGAGTTACAAATTTCACATGAGACCTATGAATGCCCACAATGCATGAAAATGCAGTCATGCACACGATCTGCAGAGTTGCACTGAAGATCTGGATGAACGACCAATCAGACACACACCTCACCAGTGTCTTTTTTCATCTGTTTCTTAAGATTTAATCAAATATGCTACTAAATAAACAAACTTTGTTTCCAACTCCAGTCTGAGTCAGATTCCCCAACACAGTGGCAGTGCCATTAGTTTTTATGAATTTAAGTTTTTGCCATGATTATAATAACTGTATTATTTCCAGCTATTATTTCAGATTTTCTTGTAAAGAAAACTTATGATGAAAAGGGGTGAAATTGATAATAAATGTAAAATTACATGAAAGGCTATTAAAGTTCTCTAAATTTAAGTATATTTAAAGTTATTATAAAAAATTTACTTAAATTTGTTATTCAAATTAATTTAAAAAGATACTAGAAAATGTACTATCCTCATAATTACATTCCTTTTTAGAGAAAAGTTAAAAATGGTATCTGTGAGGAATTCCAGTCAGGATTTAGACCGTATCATAGTACTGAGACTGCTCTAGAGTTACAAATGACCTGCTCTTATCATCTGGTCATGGTTGTATCTCTATATTAGTGCTATTGGATCATAGTGCTGCATTCAACACTATTGACCACAACATTTCTTTGAATAAACTAGAAAACTTTGCTGGCATTAATGGAAGTGCATTAGCATGGTTCATATCATACTTATATGACCACCATAAATTTGTAGCAATGGATGAAGAGGTATCATATCGATCACAAGTGCAGTATGGAGTGCCTCAAGGCTCAGTACTAGGGCCATTACTCTTCATGCTTTACATGTTACCCTTGGGAGATATCATCATAAAACATGGTGTTAGCTTTCAATGTTATGCTAATGATACTCAGCTCTATATTTCTTCACGGCCTAACGAAACATACCAATTTGAAAAACTAGAAGAATGCATAGTCGAGCCAAAAACTGGATGACAAGTAATTTCTTACTGCTAAATTCTGAAGAATCAGAGGTGTTAATTATAGGACCTAAAAACTCTGCATGTAATAACCTAGAACACTGTCTAAGACTTGATGGCTGCTCTGTCAATTCTTCGTCATCAGTTAGGAACCTAGGTGTGCTACTTGATCGCAATCTTTCCTTAAAAAAAGCCACGTTTTTAGCATTTGTAAAACTGCATTTTCCATCTAAAAAATATATCTAAATTATGACCTATGCTCTCAATGACAAATGCAGAAATGTTAATCCATGCGTTTATGACCTCAAGGTTAGATTATTGTAGTGCTTTATCGGGTGGTTTTTCTGCACACAAAGTCTAGCTGGTTCAAAATACAGCAGCAAGAGTTCTTACTAGAACCAAGAAGTATGACCATATTAGTCCGGTTCTGTCAACACTACACTGGCTCCCCATCAAACATCGTATAGATTTTTAAAATATTGCTTATTACTTATAAAGCCCTGAATGGTTTAGCACCTCAGTATTTGAATGAACTCTTGTTACATTATAGTTCTCCACGCCCACTGTGTTCTGAAAACTCTGGCAATTTGAAAATACCTAGAACATCAAAATCAACTGCGGGAGGCAAATCCTCTGTCAATTTAAATCTAGATTATAGACCCTTCTCTTTAACCTGGTTTACAGATAACACACTAACACATTTCTAATATTCAAATCCTTTAAAGGATTTTTAGGCTAATTAATTAGGTCAACCGTAACCTGGAACACTTCCCATAACACCCAATGTACTTACTACATCATTAGAAGAATGGCATCTATGCTAATATTAGTCTGTTTCTCTCATATTCCGAGGTCACCGTAGCCACCAGATCCAGTCTGTATCTGAAAAATTATTGTTTACTATTGTCATTCTGCATTATTGAGACTCTGTTTTCCTAATTAATGCTGTATAGTTGCTTTGACACAATCTGTATTGTTAAAATCGCTATATAAATAAAGGTGACTTGACTTGAGCCCTAAGGATTTTTCTCTCTAACACGGCAATGCCACATTATGCAGTGAAAACAGTTGCTCTTAGATATTTCTTAATCTAATGAAATGTAATGAAAATATAATGAATGTCAGGATTTATGGTCAAATCTAAGGTACTCAAAGCCTAAAATCAAGTGTTTGCTCAGATGAGGAAAGATGTGGCCTGGGGACCTGAGCAGTTCTCTGTTAAATTCCCTCGTACAATCTTACTACAAGCAATACTCAGACTTAGATGCCAAAATACCGTCTCAAAAATAATGAATAATGTCGCTCCACTCCACTCATACTAGTACAAAATCACTGATGCAAATATATCAGACACTGAGCATTGTTACTTCAAATTTCCACATATAGCCTACCTCTCTCTTTCAGAAAAGAGCAGGTGAAGGCATGCAAAATAAAGAGAAGAAAAGAGTTACAAAGAGAGCTGAGATGCACTTTACTCCACTGTTTTTTGGATGGGAGCTAGATATTGATGAGCTATGCAACAGCATACTTCACTATAGGCCCCTACAAACACACACAATTTACCAAAGACAATGTCTGATACGCTCAACAGGACTACACTAGTACACCAGTAAAGCTTTTCTACATTTTATTAGGAGCACTAAGCAAATTAAATTACAGATTTAAGCACTTCTCTGGTGAAAAGCATACATCTCTGAGTGCTCAATGCTGTTTTTTTAGATAGTTTTTTAGATTGAACTGGGGCAGTGACATGGTTTCGACAGCAAGCCTAAATGAGCATACGTAGAAGAGAGAGGGGAAACTTGTATAGCTCACTGTACGAGAGGCTTTTCAAATTTTCATATTCCCACGTTTGTCTTCTACAGATTGAAGTTGTTTATAAATGTAGCCTAGCCTACTACTTAACCCTAACCTAACCCTAACATAACCTAACCCTAACTCTCTACTACTTTACTCTGGAACTCTGGAACTGACACAGTCCGCTGTTAACAAAGCAGATTCCATTTCTTCTATTGTTACTGAGGAGCAATTGGCGAGTCAGTAGCAATCCGATGAAAAGTTGGCATTTTCAAGGTGGAGATATAAGCACTACTTCAAATTCATTGTGGAAAAAGGCAAGAATGTGCATGTAATGTGTACATGTAATTTGTGACACGCTTCTACAAAGCTAGTGGCCAAAAACACTTTTCTTACAAAGATGATACTTGAAATGCAGGATAAAACTCTTGCTGTCTGTTGACGTGCAATAAATATTGAAACTTATGTACCTGTCTGTTCTACTCATTTCAACTGACTTGTGAAAACTGCAAAAAAAAAAAAAAAGTACAAATTCTCTGACATGTAGCAACTTTTTTTTTTTTTTTTTTTTTTTTATACAGTAACGCAAATAGTTCCTTTCCCTGGTAACGAGTTACTTTTATTATAGAGTAATTCAGTTACTAACTCAGTTACTTTTTGGAACAAGTAGTGAGTAACTATAACTAATTACTAAGTAACGTTCCCAACACTGCTCTCCACTAATTTCACTTGTTCCCACACCCCTCACACGATGGGACTGCAGGTACTGGTCTCCTTATCTCAAAAGAATGGAAATGTGATCTTCAACTATCTATTACAGGTAACAGTTCTTTGAATCACATACAATTGCTACAACCCACCCTGTTAAAATCCACTTTGTCGTTTATCATCCCCCAATCCAACTGGGAAACTTCTTGGAGGAGTTAGATGTGTTACTATCACACTTTCCTGAGGATGGTACTCCTCTGGTACTGCTTGGTGACTTCAATATCCACCTAGATAAACCCCAGGCTGCTGATTTCCACATTCTGCTTGCCTCATCTCATCTCAAGCGAGCATTTACTACAGCGACTCACAAATTAGGCAAACAACTGGACCTCATCTACATGCGCTGTTGCTCCATGTACAACACTTTAGTCGCTCCACTGCACACTTCAGACCACTTTTCTCATAACTTCTAACCTCACACTTACTCCTGAATCAGCATCCACTCCACCGCAGGTCACTTTTTGACGGAACCTACACACACTCTCTCCCTCTCGCCTATTCTCTATGGTTTCATCCTCACTTCCTTCACCCTCTCAGTTTCAGCTCCGGACTCAGTGCTACTGACACTCTTTGCTCCACTCTAACCTGTTGCCTGGACAACTTTTGCCCACTTGTTTCTTGTACAGAACAACTTCCTGGACAGCAACCAATCTGGCTTCACAAGTGGCCACTCAACTGAGACTGCCCTGCTTTCGGATACTGAAGCCCTGCGACTGGCAAGAGCAGCTTCCGAATCCTATGTACTCATCTTGCTGGATCTGTCTGCTGCTTTTGACACAGTTAAATCACCAGATTCTACTGTCCACCCTCAGAAAGATGGGCATCACTGGAACCACACTCCAAGACCATATATTATATATCAGAATCAGAAAGAGCTTTATTGCCAAGAAGTATGCTTACGCATACAAGGAATTTGTTTTAGTGACATAAGCTTCCAGTACACAGAGACAACAACACACAGAAAAAAAAAAAGAAAAAAAAGAGATTTACAAATTGGCAAATAAATAAGTGTATAAACAATTGTGCTATAAATGATAATGGAATAGGATTGAGTGAGATGCAGGAATGTTCTAGGATGGAGGTTTAACAAATAAATATAAGGATATTGCACGTTTATAAGCATATGTATATATATATATATATATATATATATATAAAACTAGAAAGACAGATACATAGAATGTAAGACCGTTATTTTGGGCTGGTGCAAAGACACTGTTGTCATTGCTTTTGTTCATAATACTGCACAAGATGTATTAAAGAACAGAGCCTCAGGCAGTTCAATTATAACTTAAATGGCCTTTCAGTGTGTGCGGATGGGTGTTGTCAAGCTCTGAGATGAAAAAGCTCTATAAAAATGACTTTAAAGGTACAGGTTGTAGGACCTGCCACTAGAGGGCGCACTACCAAAACCATAACAATCGTGTGGTTTGATGACGCTAAAAAGGAGCGTAGAATGATGGGATTTGTTGTCTTCTACCCAACCGCTGATGGCCATCAATCAGACGATATGAAAACAATTACCACTTGTTCAACAAATATATACACTTGTGTACATTCAAACACAATAGTTGGGCATACATAGCAAACGTGAGTTCAACGATTTGAGCAAGTAGATTACATACAAAGTCACTACAAAGATGCGATCAGACTATGGATCAGACGCGTCCTCGCGCGGGTCTAGAGATGCGATGCCCCGTATTTGATGCCTATAATGGTAATCTTGTTGATCATTACAATAGCATATATTTTCTGTAAAGATACTAATCAAAACAACTCACCTGTCGAGTAAAACACAAGTGAGATCGGCATCTCTTTCTAGTTGAAGTTTGTCGTGAAGCTCTCTCCATCTAGAAAATGCAACACCGATATTGTCCACGACACTGTTGTCATGTGGTTTCTACGTCAGTAAAGGCGGTAACAAAGGGGAACTAACGTCATTGACAGGTGACTGCACTGCCACGTGTCACTGTTTAGAATGGGAATTAACTCATGATTTACAAGTAGTTGAAAATATTAGAGATATTGTTAGTAATCAGCTGGACAAAATATATAACTCTAGCCTAGTGGTTTTTGGTTATTTTACTGCAAATATGTTACAAATTGTACCTTTAAAACTATTATGAAACATACTCTAAGAATATGTCATGTTAATTTTAAAAAGGAGGAGACTCCCAAAAGACTGAACTCACTCATACAGTATATGGTGTAATTGCACTGACATATTGTCAAAGCAAACAGCTCTTCATGTTTCACTTGTCTCCAGTTTCTCCAGTTTCTGTCCTGCCTGAAGTTCAAGTAATGCCACTGATCAATATTCTTCTCTCTGCCCTTCACTTTTACACATGTGCCCTCTTTTGTCTGTGATCAATATTCTTTAGATTCTAGTACATGGAATTAAAGATTTAGTCCTTAAATTCAATCACACCAGAACTTTTTTCGCTACTTTTTTCAACACTATTGCATGGAGCTTTAAAACCTTTACAAATATATATATATATATATATATATATATATATATATATATATATATATATATATATATATATAAACAAGTCATATAGAACTATAAGAAAGGGTCAAAGGTTATAACCCATGGGGCTTTGGATGGTTAAGATGGCTTTTAACTATCTGTCCAATGTAGTGGACACCTTCCGAAGGTTAAAAGAAGTCCCAGTGTTTACATTAAGACACAAGGGTTTTGGCACGTGGCTACAGAGATGGATGGAGGTACTGATGGATAAATGAATGGATGGATATATCACTTTATTCCAGCATGACTATGACAGAGTGACTATGAAGCCCTGACCCTCAAGGAAGCAGTTAACACCCGTGTCTCCAGTCGCCATGGTGTCACAGCGGGAGTGGGTAGCCATGGCAACGCAGATGAAACATGCCTTCAGACTCCGCCTCGCATCAGCGGGCATCATTAATTACAGGGCCGACTTGAGTCGTTACAAATATGTAAATACAGTAAGTGTCACTCTGTGCAGAATATTAATGTGCGTGTAGACACACAGGGAGAGAAAGACACCGGACAGCTTGGGAAATATGTAGATTCAATGTGCATCCCCTTAAGAACCTATGTGAGTATCTCGTCTCCCTAATAGCTACAGGGGTCCCTCCGCCCCCTCTGTTCACTCTCTCTTTCTCTCTCACACAGACCTGCTCTGATGATCAATATATAATGATTAATAGTGGGGGTTGTTTTGACCTGCCTCTAATTCATCTCTGACAGACAGTCAGTGTAATGAGAGTCTGGATATAGCATCCGCCGCGTGTCCGACCAGACGATCCCCCCTTTCTTTCCCCACGGCTACCTTAACCAACTGCCCCACTTTCACCGAGCAGCTGTGTGTGTGCGCATTAAAATGGAGGTGTGGAGGTACTGTACATGTACACATGGAAACAAAAGAAAGAGAATGGCATCCCTAGATACAAATAGAAAAAGAAAGAAAGATACAGAGGCAGAGACTGACCTAATTTCAAAGTCTGAAGTATGTTCCCTGTTATGCTACAATAACTCCAGAACCACAAAGAATTGGGATGATGTTTCCTATAGTGATGGCTCTGTCTATTCGCCATCATTTGAGTCCTTTTTAAATTGGTCTATAGGCAATTTTGAATAAATCTTACTTTTAATACCTATTAAGACTTTTTTAAAAAATTTCGAAGTCTTTTTCTCACCAAGGCCACATTTGTTTGTTAAATAAAATAAAGTAATATTGCGAAATATTATTACAGTTTTCCTGTGATCATTCTAATATGCTGATATCCGCATTTGTGTAAACCACATTATACTTGTGTTTTTAAGGATTCTTTGATGAATATAAAGTTCAAAAGAACATAGTTTGCTTAAAAAAAGAAATAATTTGTAACCTTATATATGTCTTTATTGTCATATTTTATCGATTTAACCCTCTAGGGTCGACAGAGGCAGAGATTTTTTTCCTTATAACAGCGAAGAGAACTTAAAATGCTCATTTTTTATTGTACATATAATTGTAATACATCATTTGAATCTGTGAAGGGTCTTTTATTGGTGTACACTAACAATATAAAAAATGTATGTATTCGTCACAAATATTCTCAACAAACAACAAAACTCTCCAAAACCTGTGTTTTATGTCCCATTAGCTTTCATCTCTCCCTCCTTGGGGTTCTTTCAATTCTTTGCTCTGTCTCAAATTTGCTCTGCTTGATAGGTTGACCTTTACGTGCCTCTTGAGTTTGAATAGATTTGACTTGAAGTCTATGAGCTGCCGTCATGGAAGTGTTCAAACAGACACTGAGACAGATAAACATGCAGAAAGCTGAACCAGGGAGGCTGGGCACAAGTGTGTGAGGATCCATAAAACACGGACACAGGAAGAAGTGCGTGTATCGCACATAAATCTGTGCCTCATCCCTCGGTGTATGAGCCCTGACTGCCGTCTCTGCACTGAAAGCAACTTTAGCCATTCTTTAGACGGCTCACAGACTCATAAGCACAACGTTTCCAATCTGCTCTGCTTCTTAGGGAAGTAAATCATCTTCAAAGGAAGCGTGTCTCTTTCTGAGCATATATGTCTGTGTATGATGATCAACTCATCAGTAAAACTAGGGCAGCTTTCTGATTTTCTGCAAACGCAATTGTTATGCTATTCAGCTACACAAACAAATGAACGAGGGAAGAGTGAGAGGAAAAGGTGCAGTGTTGGCTCCTGTTTTGGAAATTACATTGGTAAAATGCAAATTAATGTTGCAGTGGTTCTCGTGGTACTTAAACCAAGTCCAAAGACATTTTTTCTTTTATCTTTATCAGTATCATCACGAGTCAAGGTTTTCAAACGTTTTGATGCTAAAGATGCCCATGATCCCCTTGTGAGTGACCCCTAGCCAAAAACACAGCTATTTTTTTTTATTTTATTTTTTTTAATTGTTTTTGCTAAATCCATTTAGACTGTATAAAGAATAAGTACAATTAAATAATTATCTTCTATATTGGGATTACACAAAAAAAACATTAAAATATTATCTGGAGGATATTAAGTTGTCTTTTTTTCTAACCATTTTTTTAATTTAAATGAAAAATCTTGAATAAAATAAATAGTATAAAAATTAAAATAAAATGTATTTGTATTTTTCACAATAATAAATTATTATGAATTTTATTAAATATTGTTTCAAAGCACTTTTACCATAATATTGCCCTATATAATAATTATTGTACTAAAAAGTAGTGCAATTAAAAATCTAACTTTTTTTTTTACTTACTTTCAACTGTAAATGTACAGGTAAATGTATATACAAATATAGCTATATTTAACATGATAACATCACCTTTGAATTTTGACCAGTATAATGCAACAAATATTAATATGAAGACATGATGATTATCATGCACTTCAAACTTCTCACCCTTTTGAGGAAAGACTATCATTACTTTTCTAGGACTTAAGAGAAAACACCTGAGTTATATCTAGGGACCAAAATCTAGCTGTTTACAGTATTTTTCGAATTTAAAGTCATCAGAATAAAAAAAAAATCAATCATTCAATCAATATATAAATAAATGTAGTCCCAATCTCTGCTGGTCGGCATTCACTTTGAAATTTACTGTCACCCACTTCTCTCTATCTAGCGCACTCTCTCTCACACACACACACACACACACACACCTGTAGCCGACTATAATAGGGATCTTTGTCAGACATGTCCGATCCTGAGTCCTTGTGTATATGTGTCATGAACTGAGACTTCTGGTGGAGAGTATGAGCAGAGAGTCACTGTGTTTTTATTTCGTCTCTTTCTCTCCCCTCTCTCACACAATGTGGCGTGGCCCGTCCCTGAGAGCGGGAATAATGAGTGTCATTACAAAGAGCAGACAGGCAAGATTGTCCACAAGGATTTTACCAACCAGCCCGCACTCAGTCAATTATTCAACCCTGCTCTACTGAGAGCGGCAGAGAGAGCACTGTGCTACTTACACCACATCTAAGTAGGCCAAAGAGACGGGGGAAAAGTACAACTGCTCAAGCACGAAAGGCCGAAACACTTACATATGAAACTTACATAAATTACTGAGTTATGGCTTACATATGAAACTTTTCTCCTACAGTCCTCATGCCACTCTTGGATGCAAGATGAAATGACAGCACCGGACAGAAAGCTTTCTACATGCGAATCACTGCAGTTGACTATCAACGTTTATAAACCAACAAACCTCTCACAAAAAAAAAGCTGTTAATTAGTACTACCCAGCTTTTTCAGGACGAGGACCTTATGGTTAGCTGAGAGATGAAGCAGTTGCATATTTAGTGTGCAGTGTTCACAACAAAAAAGCAACTCTGCAAACGAAGTAAATATAGAAATAATTGTTTATCATTTAATTTGTTATTTTTTTATTATTATTATAACAATCTTTTTTTTTTTTTTTACATAAGAAAATGTATAGTAGGTAAAACTAGTTGGTGAGGCTGGCTGATCATTTCATTTAGAAACCGCATCTCATGTCAATCTGAAATACAACATAACGTAAGCTGGTGAATTGCGATATTAGTCTTTTATTTAGGTAAAATCTGTTTGGCATTAAAAATCAAACACTACACTACAGTCTAACTGGAACGTGACAGAACTGGATCGCTGATAAGTATACAACACTCCTGAAGCTTTAGCTTGATACAGACACACTTCCACCAAGCCGTTGTCCCTTATCACAACTGGTCTACAAGACTATTTCCTTTGTGTGCATCCTGAGTCTCAGTGATTCGCGTTAGAATAGCAGTTAAAATAAAATGATGGACAGTAAGTTAATTTATATGAGGTGTGCTTTATAGCATTTGTGAAATGATCTTCTAGAATATTTCAGAGCCTTGTGATGAGTCTGTCTCATTACATGCCAACTCTGAGACATTACAAAATCACACAATGTCATGATGAAGCCACCTGTCAGAAGCTAATAAGTTTTTTTTTTTTTCCTGAACAGAAACAATTCGGCATGGAAAACAAGAAATAAATTAGAACTGTAAACAGGGGTCCTTTTTAATCGAAATTCCTCAAGCCATAATATTGCTTTCTCAGCAGCAAAAAAAAAAAAGAACATTTATCAGACCAAACAGTCCAAAAAGTACACAAGCTTCAGTCTGGATCCATCCTCTAATGAAGATTTGAGATGACCCAACGCCTCCGAGTACCTCAGATGACGCCAACCCTGAGCTGGCATACAAACATTCCTTACATTACTGTAAGTTTGATCACAACATATAATCACTGCTGCTAATCGTGTTCACCATTTCTGTTTGAATATATGTCATTAACTAACTGAATGATTTGTACTCTTCTGGAACTGTACATTTCTGCCATAAGGATGTCACCTTGACACCACCGAAAAACTACTCCTAATTGTGATGTAGAAACTTTCATCTTCTGTGAAGCTGCTTTGCAATGATGTGTATCTTGAAAAGCACTAGCCTATACAAATTAAAGTGAATTGAAATTAATTTAATTCACTGCAGGGGATTCATTTTTGAGCAAGTGATACAATGACGTAACAAACACCTCTACAAGGCTTTCTACAAACAGGTCACTTATTTTATTATTTAAAAATATGCAAATAAGATGCAGTGATATCTTAATAGAACAAAACAATTTCAAAATAATATTTTCACACGTTTAGGGGGTTTCATCTTTAAGGGTCTGTGGCATCAAAGTGTATGTAAACTCCTGTTTTAACATTCACATTAATTGAACTTACCAAATGCAGACACGTGAATGTGCGATTTCTCACAATTTCCAAAAATACAATTTAATTTATTTTTGGAAGTGCATTCAATATCCATTCGGCTCAAAAATCTGTGGACCCTCGGTCTGAACGGGCATGACGCTTCTGTTTGCATGTAACAGAGAAAGAACATGACAAAGATGAAAAAAGAGCAGAGTTGAGATTTAATTTGGTTTTGTAAAAAAACTGCAGCGCTAACCAAAGCAATCTGCAGGAGTTATTAAACCACTGTTATTAAAAGTTGTGGAGTCCCGGTAAGAATCTCACAATGAGACTCAACGGGACATAAAAAGGCTTGGGCCTCGACTGCTCTGTGGTCATGGATTAACACTGGGAGGGAAAAAAGCAAATATAGAGACAGAAAGAGAAAGCAGGGCAGAGATACTGGAGGAAAGAGAAAGAGAAAAACGAAAAAGGATAAATCCCAGAACTGATGCATCTAGCTGTGGGTTCTGTGAGGATGTCAGATAAGTCCAGTTGTGGGTTTTCACACTAATTCCTAATAGTGTGAACAGCAGGCCACTGAAGCAGGGACAATCCAATAAGATAAATGCTGAATATAGAGTATGCACTAAATCCCATTTGTGCTATTCAAACTAGCAGCCTTATCGAGGAGCCGTGACATCCATTCATCTAACCACGGCTTCCTGTAATTCCCAACTTTGGAGTGGCTTTATATACAGATATATGTATATAGATATGCTGAGGGAATTAGATGTGGTCTTACTATAGAATATAAATATTATACACACACTGTCCAGAATTAACAAGCCAAGCAAAGGCAAGGCAAGTAAAAATTGGTTTCGGTGGGTGGATAAAAGAGCTATTTGCTAGTTGGCTGAGAACTTTATTAGGAACTGCAACATAATGCATGTTTCAAATCGAATGGTAAAAAATGATATTTAAAGGGATAGTTCAACCCAAAATAAAAGGCATCCAAGATGTACAGCAGGTGACTTTGTTTCTTCAGTTGAACACAAGCTGAGATTTTTAACTCAAAACGTGGCAGTATGTTTTGCATGATGGAACGTTTTGTATGTTTACACAACAATTATGTACTAAAAATGTAATTTTTGAAAAGTTTTGCATAGCTAACAATGTTGTCAATATGATCCACATTTACACGGATTTGCGAAAACAACTAAAAATGCTGTATTATGCATGCCCAGTAGCTGGCAATGTCACGTTGTAAAGAATATAGCCTAACCATGTTATACGCATGAACATGATCAGTGTTTTCACATGTCAGTGCTTTCACAAATCAAGAGTCTGGAAATATACCGGCGACATCAGCAATCTACGACGACCTGATCGGCTGAGAAAAAGAATAGTAGTTGATGACAGACAAATCATAAAAGCTGTGAAAACGAACCCTAAAATACATGTCTGTAAAATCATTAACAACCTCCAGAAAGCTGGGGTGATGCTCTGTCAATCTACAGTCCGCAGGAGAATTTGACACAGAATTACAGAAGCTACACTGCAAGATGCAAACCTCTGATCAGCACCAAAAATAGAAAGATAAGATTCTTCAAAGATTAACCTTTATCTAAGTGATTGGAAAGCAAAAGTGTGGAGAAAAAAGGGAACTGTAAATGATCCTAAATATACAACCTCATCTGCAAAGCTTGGTGGAGGTGGTGTCATGGCATGGGCATGCATGGCTGTCTCTAGAACAGGACCTCTTCATTTTAACGATGACTTAATGTATGATGGCAGTAGCAGAATGAATTTGGAAGGGTACAAAATCATCTTGGCTACCAGTATTCAAGAAGATGCCACCAAACACATTAGAAAGCATATTATATTAGACCAGGGCAATGACCCAAAACACCCTGCCAGTTCAGTTGAGGACTTTATCAGGGTTAAGAAATGTAAAGTCTTAGATTGCCCAAATCAATCTCCAGATTTATATCCAAATGAACATTAATTTCACCAGAGTAAGAGGAGACTACAGACAGAAACTTCCCAAATCAAGCAACAGTTGGAATTGGCTGCATTAAAGGCTAGGGAAGAGCATCTGAAAACATAAGACCAAGAGTCTGGTCTGGGGTTGCAGACTCACTGCTCTGATTGCATGCAAGGGATCTGTAACTAAATATTAGCTTTTAATCTTTTACATCTGCCGTAATAATAGTGGGACGAACTCTAAAAGTGCTGTCTTTTTATTTGGTAAAACATGTATGTGTCGAAAGTAGAGTTGGGTACCGAATGCAGATTCCTGTGCCACTTAAATGCCTGAGTGTTTGATTTAGGACAAATATTTACCAACCAACAAATATTTACTAACCAGCAAATATTTGTCCTAGTTCTCCGAAATCTATACATCTGTCTGTGATTACATGAAGAAACAGATGAAACTGAGACAAACTCAGTCCAGCAGGTCATATCTCCAAGACCCTTGAAGAAACTTTCCTGCAAAGCTACCTGACATAAAATGTGTACCTGGACAAAACCCTTTTTTAAATGCAAAGGTTGGTCACAACAATTATTGATTTGATTTAGTTAATAGAATTTAGTTGATGAATAAAATCCATTTAATGACAATATTTTTGAAAGCATCCTTACTTCTTCTGGATTTAGTTTGTCTCAGTTTCATCTGTTTCTTCATGTAATCACAGACAGATTCGATGATGGTGAGATCAGATCTTTGTGTGGAGCACCGGCTGTAGTCAGACGGCTTGTGCATTTAAAAATCTCACTAGATTATTATTTAAATTAATGGCAAAATAAATGATGATTTGTCTAACTAGCTAATCAAACTTGGCCTCAACCATCTGGACCACCTCAGACCATCTAATAACACCAATAAGAAGATAAATATTTCTAGCATTAAAACAGTATTATCTGTTCAAATGAAATGCAACAGTATTAATGAAGCTTCCATAAAATGGTAGACATATAACTATTGTGTCTAGATTCACAAACATTATTCTTCCTCTCAATGCAGTACGGAATTACCCAGCATCCTCCTGTTTAATTAACCTGACCATAATAAAGAACAACACATGAGCTGCCCTCACAAAACATTCACTGCTCTGAATAACACTTACCATACCTCATCGGGGAAAAAAATAGTTAATAAACCAATAAAGTAAATAGAGAGGGAGAATATAGGAAACACAAGGTCTCTTAACAAAATAAATCCCTCAAAACATTTGCAGAGAGATTTGCAGTCTGTTTATTGATCAGAAAAAAACAGAGACATGCAGAGGAGAATGACTACAGTAGATCATCTCCAATGTGGTTTTGACTGACCTAAACAGTGGACCACTGCGAAGGAGTGAAGGAGTGAATAAAGCTAGAAATGAAGAGAAGGATAGCTGATTTTCTCTTTGTCTTTTGTTAAACTACCTCAGATAAAGTGCACAAGCATGACTGCAATCTAGTCCTCTTCCAGAGGTTTGTTTAGATCTTGAAAAGCAGACATTTTGTGGAGGACATGTATTTATCTGCGCTAGTAAAATGGTAAATAATAATAAAATGCCACGTAAAAGCCTGCCTCAGAGAAGGAAAAAAAGTTACTGTGAGATAAAGTATAAAATAATAATAATAATAATAATAATAATAATAATAAAACGACTGTACTAATGTTTGTGTGTTTGTTTTTATTGTCATGGTCACATCTTGTTTTTAGTCAAGCCAAGGTTGTTTGGATTGTATTTGTTCATGGTTGGAATAAGCTGCACTTGGGTTCATTTCAACTCGCCTCAGTGGATCCTTCCAGAAAGCTAGACCCTCAACTATGAACCCAGCAGTTGCCTCGCTATGTTTGCTCCAGGGAAATCACCCCATTCAGGATTATGTTCAGGACTTTTGTGAACGCAGTAACGTGGTGCATTTTAATAATGTGGTGCTCCAAGACAATTTTCAAGTGGGTTTGAATGAAACTATTCATTCCAGGCTACCTGAAGGCAAAATAAACTGGTCTCTGGAGCAATATATTAGTCAGGCCCTTCTTTTGTGTGGCTCATCATACACTGTGTGTTTTGTGGACGAAGCGCACCACAATCTTGCAGTACCCGCCACACCAGAATACAATCATGTCATGGCTACCACATCAGAGTGTTTCAATTCCTTTCAGAGTGCTCAATAGACCAGGCCTGTTACTGCTCCATGGTCCAGGCCCACCTATGTTCTACAGTCCACCTCTTCTCCATGGTCAAGGTATTCCACTGCTCCATAGACCAGACTTGTTGTTGCTCCATGTTCCAGGCCCACCACAATTCCACAACGCAGGTCCACCATTCACCATGACCCTCTGCTCCATGATCTAGACCTGCCATTGCTCCACTGTGCAGGCCATGATCCAGGTCCTATTCCTCTCCACGGGGCTGGCCCTCCAAACCAAAGTTGTTTGGATTATATTTGTTCATGTTTGGAATAAACTGCACTTGGGTTCACTTCAGTTCACCTCATTGGATCCTTGCTTGATAGAGATCTGAAGAGAAAATATATGTTAAATGTTTGAAATTCTGTTTTCCTCCATCTCACCATCCCCATATATATCGACAAGGCCTCCTCCCCCCTTGCAGGGCTGTAATAGTTTATCCCACTGGCAACACTCTAAGTTCAGCCCAGGTTACTGACCCCTGCTCCTCTCTGACTCGCGGTTAATGAAAAACAATTGTCCCTCCATGATGGACCCTGGATGAGCCTGAGGCAGACAATCAGGCAGAATCAATGTGTCGAGGAGCCCACTCATTACACCCCTTCACTCCCAACACACAGACACAGCACTTTCACAGGACAGGGGCAAACTATTTGGAGAAGGGGTTGTCTAGAAGGGTTATTTGAAGGAAACGACTAAGGAAAGAAAAGCTGGTGGGGAATGATACCGAAAAATTTTGTCTTAAGATGTGTGACCTGTCACATACAGTAGCTGGGTCTTATATGGATGACGTGTAGATCTCTGCATATTGCAGATAGTAAACATATAAAAGATTACATGTGTCTGTGTATATAAGCAGACTGATGAAGCAGGTGTGCCAGCACTGCAGGAAGTGACCTAGAAAAACTTGGGATGAATTCTACAGTATCACTATAGATATGTGTGTGTGTGTGTGTGAGGGGGGGGGGGGGAGAGAGTCTGATCTGATGACCTCGGGGTGCTGACTAGGACATCATTCAGCTCACACACCCCACTGTGAACCGCCACAGAGCCAGCAATCTGAGCCAGCTTCTCTCTGACACCACACACTGCTTTATGTTCTCTCTCTGCTTCTGCACATTTCAAGTCTGAACATCCACAAAACCTACTTTTATGTACTTTGGCTCTTCTTTCTTTAAGGGACAGTTCAAGCTAAAATAATTTTTTTTTTTCTTCGGAAGATCAGAATTTTTTTTTATTGTCACTTTTCTATATGGGGCTGTCATACGGAGGCTTATTTCTGCCATGGGATAAATAGGCCATAATGTGACTTTTATCTGACACTTTTTTTCTTGCCATTCAAAATATAAACACAGAACTTCAAGATGTTAACTTGCATTTGCAAGAAACCAAGTCTGGAGATAAAATTTTATCTTTTTTTATTATTATTATTCCATGGCAAAACAAAAAGTCAGAATTTCGAGATGTAAACTTAAGAATTACAACATGTAAACTCACAATTATGAGAAAGAAAGTTCAATAAAGTCTTACCTTATCTTTTCTTTTCATACTTTCTATACTTCCATACTACCAAGCTCTATAATGACAAACATTGGCAAAAAGTGGTAACATTATAGTATTTATTATAGTACACATTAACATTTTTTTGTTCTATTTAAATATTTCCATATATTTTTAATTTATTAGAATAATGTAAGTATTTCAGCTTAAACTTAGTTAGACTTCACAATAAGCTTCCATTTGTTTACATCAGTTAACTGCATAAATTAACATGGAATAACACTGAAAAACACTTCTAAAGCATGTAATAATCTTAACGTTCATTTCAACATTTACTAATACATTATTAAAATCAAAAGCTGTCTCTTAATATCTTTTAATGGACCTGAGCTAACATGAACTAACAATGAACAGTTATGTTTTTATTAACTAATGTTTAGAAAAATAAATATATACTGTAACAAATGTACTGCTCATTGTTAGTTAATGTTAACATAACACCAACATTAACTAATGGAACTTCATTATCATGCGTTATTTATTTCAGCTAGTGGCCGAAGCAACATTTCAATTTTTTTTTTTTCTAAAAGTCTTTGTAAATGTATGGCTTATTTCATTATTTAGTTTGTTTGTTTGTTAGGTGAACTGTATCTGTAAATCATACATGGCAGTTTAATAAAAATGAATGATGACTAATTTTTTTTGTGCTAAAATGTTCCATACATAAGCATGCACACATGAACAATTGCACATAAACAGCACAGGGATCTGCATTTATAGCTTTTGAAGTTTACTTTTCTTCTTCAACGTCAGGCTCATTCTCAGCCGTTTTCTGAGGTTTTACTGACATTTCATTTGAGGAGTGGGTGGAGGACAGTGAGAGAGAAAGCGAGAGCTCCTAACAGCACTTATCATTGCTTTGTCCTTCACATCACAAACACATAGTGAATAATGGATACTATGGCAACGGGACCAGGTATTGCAAAACAGCAAAGCACGGAAAAGCACACACATCTGCAGCATATACATCCACGCACATGACTGCAAAATGCATTTCAGACAGAGATAGTAAGATGGTCCTCTCAGCGGATGAAGAATGAAAGGGAATCAAGCTGAATCTGACACCAGTGCAAACAGATCTAGATCTTTGAATGGTAATGGTAAAATCTGTGCTTTAGGAAATGTAAAGAAATATGATAAGAGAAGGTAAAGATACCCTTCATTCAAATGCATCCCAAACATAACAGCTTCTGACAGTGTTTCTTAGTTCTTAGTAGCAATCAATTGATTCCTCGATATTTAGCACACGGAATGACAGCGTCAAAGGATTCCCTTGTGAAAGGAAATGATTTTGAATTTGCACTTGTAGTGTACTTCACATCTTAAAACCATATTTTGTTAAAACTTACTTGCTCTTAAAGTGAAAGTGACATGACCCATCCAAAGTGCACACACACGGCAGTGAACACACACAGAGCAGTGGGCAGCCATAATGCTGCAGCACCCGGGAGCAGTTTGGGGTTCAGTACCTTGCTCAAGGGCTCCTGGGTCATGGTTTTACCATCCCGAGACTTGAACCCACAACCTTAGGGTTAGGAGTCAAGCGCTCTAACCACTAGGCCATGACTTCCCCAAATCTTAGAGAGATTTGACATTACTGCTCGCTGTAGTTGGCTTTGAACTGTGAAGGCTTTGAATTGTATTGTCTCCATCAGAATGTGTTCGGAAACAAAAGCGTGAGAATTCAGGAGGTTTGATTTGATGTCAATAATGCCAGATGCCATTGTTTCTGGTGTTTCGTAACAAAACATGAAGTGAATGTTCACAAAACAGTGCAAATGAGAACCCTAGTGCAGGATTTTCACTAAGCAACCACTTAAAGTGGGTTTGACAGCAAAGAGAGAGTTAAAGGTTACATAATAGGGTGAACTATCCCTTTAAATGCATGCCCTTCATTTGAGAAATAAAAATATCAACACATTAAAACATGCCATAAGCCACTAACAGGTCCTGAGACAGCAGTTTCCTCTCTCATCACTCGCACACAGATTTCTGATTGCTCTGGGAACTAATTGATCCACTAGCGTAGCTTGCTAGGTGCTATTTTAGAACCTAATGATACCAATAAACAACTGATTTCGGATTGATCTGAAAAAAAAATAATCAATAATTTGTTAAACGAGCTGTTTTCTAAGCTCCAGGGTGATCAGGAAGGAATTAGGCACCCTGCTAAGTGTTTGTTTATATGGCTGGCCCAGTTCTTTGTGCTGTGTGTGTTTGTAGCGCGTGGTACATAAACACAGAGCGGGGATTTGTGAAGCAGTCGACCACTGGAAGGGAAGTCTCCTGCTCTCATTGTGGATTAATGAGCAAAGCTTTACACTGCAATTAAATATGAAATGAATGCAGAGGTGTACATTTCCTCTCCTGTGGTCAGTGCCAAAGAGAAATCCCAAAATGTATGGCTTTGCTCTTAAAGGTGCAGTGTGTGAATTTAGCAAATTGCAATCAACAGCTCACCCCTTCCCTTTAGAGAAGCTACGGTGGCCACCACAGGTGAAGTTGACGTCGGTAAAGACAGAAGAGAGATAATTTCTTTACAAAGGTAAATTAAGGAATTATATTTGCTTAATTATTCGATAAATTGATGTTATTGCGAATATTAATGTACTTGTTCATCACTGTGTCAGTGTTTTATGAACAACAAAGTGACAAAACATGCTCTGTAGAGCAGTTTGTCCGTTTAGGGCTACTGTAGAAACGTGGTGGTGACTTCCATGAAAGGAGACCTGCGGTGTATGTAGACAGAAATAGCTCTGTCTAAGATCATAAAAACATAACGGTTCATTAAGTAAGGTCTTTATACACATCTGAAACATAGTTATGTATATTATATTGCATTTCTGTCAATAGATATTTGTAAATGTTACACATTGCAAGTGAAAAAAATGTGAAAAAGAATCAAATTTTATCAGACCGAAACATGACATCGCTGACATCTGCGCGGCAAAGTCGGTCAACCGAGTGAGGACGGGATTTGACATGACCGCACGCTGTGGTTGATCTACAAGGCTTTGAATTGTAATGTCACCATTAGAATATGTGTTCAGAAACAACAAAAGCGCGAGCGTTCGGGAGATTAATGTGAAATTATTCAAATGTATTCATATGTAAATCCCTCGTCCCGGTGCCATTGACGGTAAGGAGTTTGGTGCCCCTTGAGCCCCCCGAATGCAGTCACACTTTATCGGCCTTTATTTCTTCAGTTCAGGGACATTTTCAAGTGTGGAACAGAAGAAGGGAGGGCGAAATAAGCAAAGTGAGCAAATGAAAGCAGGAGGTGATTACTGAGCCCTGAATGGAGGCATGACTGGAGAATGATTATTATTCGATACAGAGCGAGCAGACAGCACTTTGATGAAGTGAGTGGGTATAAAATCCATACGCAGAGAGTGTTTCAGAGAGAAACTGCCCCATAGAGAGAGAGAGTAAAATGATCTGAAAAGATAAAAGGAATGATCTAGAATGAGGTTCGCCTCACACTATGTTTCTCACATTTGAAGACTTATGAAATGATCTGACAAATTTTATTTCCTTTTGTATTTTATGTGCAATTGACCAAAACTGTTGTTTTTAACAGATTTTAAGGTATAAGGTCAAATGAGCAGAATTATGAGAACAAAACTGTTGGACCACCACATTTTAAAGTCACATAAGCACTGTTTATTCATATTAAACATTTAAGATAAATGTTTTCATACTTAAGGTGTACACTACAATCTCCGTGCGCAAACAAAAATCATTTTTATACTTATATTTTAATTCTCTGGCAATCTAGGACTTCGGTATGGAGTTAAAGGTTAGGATGATATCTTTTTCGGTAGTATTATATCACATTGTGAGTGTATATTAGCACCTTTTGTTGTTTTCTCGTGGTATCTGATAGAGCGTTTGGACACGGGAGCGGTGAAAAGTGACGTCAGACTTAACAAGCGGATAATGCTGAGACGTGGCTTGATCGATTCATTTGAATGAATGACTCAATGACTTGTGTGTGTGTGTGTAAGCGTGACACCATAGAGTCCCCCACATAACAAATCCCAATTTAACCCCTAGCCATATAGAAGAAATAATAAGAAAGCGGATGATTATGTCCTAATTTTGGTCCATTCACGTACAAAAGAAAGACTGTGAATTGCAAATGCATTTTTAAAAGATTTTGGTCAATTTACTTGGAAGAGAATAACTGTAAATTGTAAATTCATATATGTTTTGACAGGGGTAGCATTTTAATAGCCTCCAAGCTAACAGAGATAGACTAAAATCCAGATTTGTGTACATATTTTGTCAACTTATAGCATTTCAATTGCCTCAAGGCTAACATAGACCAAAACCGAGATCTGGATGTTAGGGGGTATACATTTTTGCAATAATGGACCAAAAGGTTGATATCACCACTTACGTTTATTTACCTAGAATAGAAAGTCTGGAAATTGTACACATTTTGCAAACTTTTAGGTATACATTAACATATCAATGGACTCAAAGTTAACAGACATCGACTAAAATACATTTAGATTTCACTAGATTGTAACTTATAGGATAAATAATAATAAAGCAAAACAAAATAAAGCATATTTTGCCAACTTTTAAGAATGCATGAGCTTGTTAACAGACATGAATAAAAGTTGGATTGGGGGCCTTTAACATGTCATATTAGACAAATGATGAAAAAGCAGATATACTTTTTTTTTTTTTTTTTATAATACGTGAGGAGTATTCGGTGCTCCGGCTCCGCTGTCTGTTCTCAGTGTGATGGCCGCAGGAGAAATGAGGTGTACTGGGCTGTAAGCATGCACCAGTGACCTGTGTCTGTCTGTGACGGTCAGTGTTTGCGTGTGTTCTCAGATGCCCTTCATAACACTGCCCTGTAGGACCAGTACGCTCTGAAGTTTGCTGCATCGCATCACTGCTCTGCTGAACACAGATGGAAAGTCACACAAACAGAAAATAAAAGAAAATAGACTGTCCGGCGGTGTTCCACTTCATATTTGACCTCTCCTGCCTCATCTTTTGCTTACCAACATCACTCCAGTTTTAAAGGAACAGACTTTGGAATGAGATTTATATTTGTAACCGTATTTTGGGGATGGTTGACATGGTTTCTTTTTTTTGATCTGATACCATTTCATAGCCATTTAACATTAAATATCGTTCTTAACAGTACAAAGGCCTGTAAATCTCAGTGCTTGGTGAATTAACTTTAAAATTCAGTCTTTAAAAACATTTTAACCTGACAAATGTAGATAAATTCAACTTTATAGTAGATATCTTAAAAAAAAAAAAAGATTGTGGCTGTCAGTATTTGATATGGTTTTTTCTTGACTTAATCCAGTGACCCTGCACAAGAAAACCCCTTCAGAGCATATAAACCTGTAATCAGAGCCAGTAAAATATCAGACAGAGCAGTACAAAAGAAAGTAAATGCAGCATATTTCCCTGCAGTTCTCTTCCTGCGTTTGTTTCGAGGGTTCAAGCACTCTTCCGACATCCCGTTGAGCTTGCATTTAAATTGAACTGAGGCTGCTGGGTTTAGGTCGCAAAACCATGGCAACAGCTGCCGAATTTAAAGAGACACACTTTTTAACCGCACCTTCAAAGGAGTCTAGAAGATGTATTTTTACTAAGTGGGTCAGAATTCTGCCCCAGAGGCCATGGTGAGACATTTGCTTATACAGGTATCACCAACAGACGCTGCTGCACCAAAACTAGCTGAGCAGATGCTTTACATGTTGTTTTACCACTGAAGGACACTTTAGCACATTTGTTAATAATGTAAAATGAAGCAAAGCAAAGACAAAGAAAGTCAAAGGGACTCAAACAGGATAAAGAGTGTTAAAAACAAGAGATAATGACTGTCAAAACAGCAGCAAAATTACAGATGTGTCCTACTTATGAGCAGAAAGTAGCATACTCAAGTATAGACTCAGAGAACTGAAGTGGGCCTGGAGGGAGGCACAGTTGTAGATAATTATGTCAACCACACGAGTCGTGGATTGCTGTTTCGGACTGCGTTTTGATCAAAACATGTTTTCTGCTGTCATTTCCACAGATGGTGGCTTGAACCTCCAGACTAACAGCAGTTGTGTGGGAGTGGTGCTGCAGTGTTTTCCCAAAACGGTGGAAGCTGGAAGATTCTAGGTTTCTAGCTGGTCCAAACTGGATCAGATGGTTAACCCGGAACCAGGCTAAGATAACTTTAGAGGTATCTTTACAGATAAGGTATCTTAGTTGGGTCAAGGGTCCTGACTCCTGATGGAGAAACCTGTTTTACGTTCAAGCTGTCTTATGTATAGTACATTAGTAGTTGTTTGTTAGAGGTTAACCAAACTGAGGGTTCATCATGGATGGTCTACTAACAAGATGAGGTAGTAGACTATTTTGGTCCAGGGTTCTGTTGGAAGAGCCAAGTAACCAGTTTAAGGTGGCCAAGCTGTGGTGGTCAAAAAGATCCAGATTGACCAATATTGTCTACTAATTTAATCAGGTCCCCAGAATATTTTTGGGATACCTGATCCACACCTACACCACACTTGCTCACCATTTCTCCTAGTAAACTCATAAACTCCTTGTGTGGCCTCAGTGGTTCTTCTTCTGTGAAGATGCACTATAACCAGCCCAAAGTCCAAACATATACAGAGTCATAAACATCAACACCAACTTGACATCTTTCAGTGAGGTCTTCCTCAGTCGGTATGGAAATGGCTGGTGGGTGGATGAAAGGACAAATACAGCCATTTGCTCCAAAATCCACCCAGTAAGAGCAAGTGCATCACTGTTCTCTTTCTCTGCGGTGCATTTCTCCTCCTCGTTAGAGACCTAGAGTGCATCGTCACATTTGTCTGACAGACAGAAACATGTTGCACTTTACAGGCACATCACTCTATAAAAAGTGGCCTCTAGGGAAGGAAGCGCCAGCAGCAGATTGGCTGGCTTTATCTCTACTAGGTTGGATGTTTTATGCTCTTCCTTTGAAAGTAAGCACAAATTAAATAGTTTGAATCCTACCTGTAAAATCAGATAAAGATTAATGAAAATTATAGCAAACAAACAGGGGGTATTTTACTAAGAATGGATAGCCCCCACTGATAATGGCCTTTATTTGCATGCATGGACTAGGTTGTTTTGCGGCTAAAGAATCACATAAATCGGATACATTATGAGATTCATAAAGGGAGGGGTCTCGAACCCTAATCCTGGAGAGTTGTAGTCCTACAGATCTCAGCTCCAAACCTATCCAAGATTTTCAGGTTTACTTGATAATCTGAAATCTGTTGAAACTGAAGTCTGCAGGATGGGAGCTCTCCAGGAGCGGGGTTGGAGATCCCTGCATTATGAAAATGAAATGGTTATGCAACTTATTGCTGTGCAATTATATAATGTATAATTAAACCAAGTACCAGTCACTTGGTTTAATTATACGTTTACAAACACTATGTAAGGTGATGTAACATCTACCATTGCTTGGTGAAATCAACTAAATGTGTATCTGAATGACTGGGAGTTTTGTAAGATGATGAAATAATCCTCATGCAGATTTCACACAAAATCCAGTTATTTTAATACTGCATAACTGGAGGTTTCACATGAGGGTTAAAAGACTCCTACACACAAGATTCCCTCATGTTCAGAAGTTGCAAATTTTCCACATTGACCAATTAATAGCTGCTTGGTTTAAGAGACTTCTGTGCGAGTGATGCTTCATGCATCACTACACTACTGACAATGGAGAATAGACATTTTCTGTATGCAAAATGTCCCAGCTAATGTGACCGTGCCTTTAAAGAAAATGCTGGAGAAACAAGACTGGTAGATTCATTTATCTTGTGCATAATTACAGTCATATTCTTTACATTCATACTATTCATTCAGAGTGCATTTAAAATAAACTCAACACTTGTCAAGAACACAAGCACTGGGCTCATTTAGCGTCAGCTGGCCATTGATACATCCTCTTAATAATGCAGTGTGTCCAAAGCTCCACACAGCATCAAAGACAGGGACATTAGCTGCTATGCAGCAGAGTTACATTACATCCTGGAACCTATAGGGGACATTAAAGCAGAGGCAGATGTTTGATGAATAATGTACTGTACACCATAACGCATTCAGCTTCACAGGGGTCTTATGCTAATAACATCATTAAAACCAATCAAAAGCCCATTTATAATTGCTCCATTATTAACATGACTGCACTGCCGTGGATGCTTGGAGGAGCATAAACTCGAGCATCACACACAAATGATCTACATACTCCCACTTAAATCATCTCACAGACTAACTGACATGGGTATCAAAGAGACAGCTAATCAAGTGGATCAAAAAAGTGCCTGGTTCTATCCACGACCCTCTTAGGCCTTGTTCAGAGCTACTGCACTGGAAAAAGAGAAGTGAAAAGGAAAGCTTGAATTTATCCCTGTCAGTCATGTTTCATCAAGTCTCATTTACTAAGCAGAGTGGATGTGGCCAGCACTCCCCCCCGCTGCGGCTGAGACCCTTGAGTCAGGACAGGAGGGGATTGAGGGAATGGCAACATGACTCCAGCTCTCTCCTTCTCATTCTTTTCCTCTTGTGCAATCTGTTCTTGTTTTTTGGCATTGTCCAGAAGCAATTTAACAGCCTGGTGGAAAACGACACGGGGGTCAGCTTTGGGGAGGGCAGGACAGTCACAGCTTGCGCGGAGCTCCAAAGCCTATAACACAGAAAATGACACTAATTAATGAAGATGGTTTTAAGCTAACGTACAAACCTTCCAACTCTTCATCTCTACCCAAGTGACACTGCTTTTTAAGGACTGATGGATAGATGTATGGATGGATGGAAATAGTGATATGAAATCTGGATAGAGGGATGGATGGATGGATGGATGGACTGAAGCTATTCAAAAGATGGATGCATAGAAATAGTGATATGAAACCTGAATGGATTGGAAAAAATATTATAAATAAATAAATCTAAAATGTTTACATTTCTTTGCCAGCATGCTAGCAGCTTTCTACACTCTGTGTTGTCTGACTAATCCAACCGGTAAAATAAAACGGTTATGGTATGTTGTCGATAGGGTTGTGACAGTGAGGAAGTTTTCCCACCGGTTAATCGATGTGTGACAACAACCATAATACTGTTGGTGCAGAAGGCGTTCACCTTTTCTTTCCTTTGCTTTTAAATAGCTTGTTAAATCTGCATGCACATTTTACTTTCACTTTCAAATAGCGGCAATTCGGCATGAAGCAATTGTTTGTTTCAAGTTCGTTTGAATTTTCCATCTTTTCCTTTGCTTTTAAATAGCTTAAAAGCACCATGAGCATTTTACTTTCACTGTCAAATTATGTTATAGGGCAGGTTATGCCTAATATAAAATAACAAATAACTTACATAAAGTTTAAATATTTATAGAAAACTGGGAATAGGCTAAGTATGCATGTATAATATGTAGCCGAATAAATAAGAAACGCAGAACATTTATTAGCAAAACATACAAGAAAGCGTGGAGGCATGGCATACACCTTGGTGTAAAAAGAAAAAGAAAAGACATTTAAATAAAATCACGCAAAAATTTGAATTAAGTAAAAATCAGCAAACAATGTGGAACCAATTAAACAAGAAACTAATGTTTAAAAAAAAAAAAGTCAACAGGTTTTTCAAAATCCAAAATCTTGCCAAACAGGTGATTTGCATTTAGTTTTTAAAACTAAATCATCTGCCATCATCCGTCTCACCTCACTCTTCTTGTCAGTCTCTCCTCACTGGAGAAATTAAATCTGATCTGTGATGCGACTATTGTCCGGCACACTGAATTGAGCAGCCGCATTCAGTTTTTAATTGTAGTGTCTGTACTGAATTAAATTATTTTTATTACTATAAAAAAAATCAAAACGACGGTGGGATTTGGTGCCACGGTGGACGAGTGACGTAACCGGTGCTGTGGCTTAACACAGGTATCACCGTCAGCACGGTCTATCACGGCAAGCCTAGTTTTCCACACATTATGCAGACAGTTGCATTATTACTTTCACAAGCAGTTTCTCTATCCGACCGACCCCCTGTGTGAGACAACAATATCACAAATTCCCCACAAATGTGGCTTGTTTGGGAGGGTTACAAGAAAAAAAGACACTCCTCAAGAAAAGCCACAAGCAGTAAGACACACCTTGAAAATTTGGAGGCAGATGAGTCTAAAATATAATTATATTGATAAATATATCAACCAAAATATCAGCATTCCTCCAGTAAAGCATAGAGGAGCAGGGACTGGAGCACTTGTCAGGATAGAAGGAAAAATGGATGGGCAAAATACTGTCAAATTCTTGAGGAAAATCAGCTGTCCACTGCCAGAAAGTAGTCAATGGGAAGAAGGTTTACCTCCCAACATGACTGACTCAAAGCACACAGAAAAACTGAGAACACAGTGGCTGAAGGAGAAAAAAGTGAATGTCCTTGCATGGCCTCATCAGAGCCCTGATTTAAACCCCATCTGTGGAATGACTTGTCGACTACTGTCCATAAACACTCACCATCAAACTAAACTGAACTTGAGCAGTTCTCCAAAGAAGAGTGAGGAAATATTGCAAAGTCTAGATCAGTGGTCAGCAACAGGCGGCCCGCGAGCCAAAAGCCAGATTATTTTGATAGCGCCTGGTTCTGAAATAGATCTGTGATGACAGCAACAGTAACTCACAATCAGTTCGTCTTTACTGCGTTTGCCTTCAAAATAAAAGTACGAGTGTTTTTGCAGCAATGTTTTATTTTGAGATGAACTGAAAACTGAAAAGTTCTGAAAGACATTCAAAAGAGTCTGTGTATCGCTAGACACATCTCTAAAATAGCCGTCATGAAATGTGTGGCATGAAAAAAACTAACAGTGAACCTTTAAAACGTAAAAGTAGGCTACGTCAAAATTATTACAGTAAGTTAGGCTCCACTGTGTAACAAGTAAATTAAAATGATACTCCCCAACAGACTAAAAGCTATAATTAAAGCAAAAGGTGGTTCACCATAATTCTGACACATGTGGGTGATCCTTTATCCATTCAGTCAATCTGTTGGAGTAGTTATTGAATGGAAGGATTGATGGATGAACACCGACCAGGATATCTTCTACATTAAAAAAATCCAGACTCATTTACAAAGACCGATGTGACAAAAACACGGCCCCTACTGCGTTTTGTCTGTGACCTCTGAACTATGACCTCCATTAGGGGGTGATGGAGAAACATCCCTCATAACACTGGATCAATAATGCACTTTAAAACACGAACAACCAGCACAAACACAAAGGACACTTCATGTCAAATAGTTTCTAGTCAAATTATTATTCTGCCCTGGGGAAAACATATTAGACTGAGCTGCTAAATACGCACTCAAACCAGGAAGACGGGCAATTTTAAGCAACACTGCAATGTTTGAAAATCAGGCCATTAGGGAAAGTCTACAAAACAAATTAAACTTGGTGAAAGAGTGACTGCAACAAAGATTATTGAGGACAATTACCCAAGAGGGACACGGCAATTGCATGCTTACCATCAACGAGAATCAGAACACTTTTAAAAAGCATTCTTCAAAACTAAGAAGTATTGATTTTACAAATAAAAAACAAAACCGTTCTGTCTGTATATATAGTTTACTTGGAACTACTAAGTTATATGAAACCCTACAAGCAGGTATTCACCCAACTGACACACATAAAACACATCATGCCACTGGAAATCTGAACTTCGTCAGACAAGCCACTCTCAAACAGACACTCTTACACAAAGGTGACCACTACCAAATCCACTTGTATTCCTGAATAAGGCACCGGGAGATAGAGGGGAGTCCACACACACTCCACTATGGTAATTCTCAATAGCAGGCACACAGACGACGAGTCTCCATTGGATCAGGTTAAAGAGGGTGAGAACAGAGATGGAGGGTGCTTTAGGGTAACTTTTCCAGAGCAGTAATAGCCTCCACTCAACAGAATTCACATGCATTATAGTTGATGGACAATTGGAGTCCTGGCCATCTGCTCTTTCTGTGTTTGAAGTGAGCAAGTACACAAGCAGCAGGACTGTTAAGAGTTCAAGCTCAAGGTTAAGTAAGGCCCCTGCATGCCACTTAAATACATTCATGCATACTTCCACCGCAGCTTAGCATCGTATATTAAACCGCCATTTTGTAGAGCTATGGTGTGTGACGGAGAGAGAGCATGTTTCTTGTAGATGGCTGTCCATAGTGCTCTACAGTTCACTCTATAAACAGTATGTTAACGTGAACTCTTTGTTTAAAGCAAGCGGTCAAGAGTTGGCCCCTGCTGGTAGATACAGTAACTACACCATCTGCCTTTCTCTGCTGACGGCTGTAGCTTAAAAGTGTGAAAAATGATTTATAATTTCCCATCTGCTTCCTAACATCACAAGATACTTCCATAAACATTACACTTACACACATCCAGCACAGGAACATGTACCAACATCACTTTTTTTTTTTTTTTATTCAGAACATAAGCATTACTACTAAGAACTTAATATTATTCTGTAACAATAAAAACATTATTTACAAAACACTTTTTATCAATATTATTATTATTATTATCATTATTATTATAATTATTATCAATATTATTATTATTTTTAGCAATAATAATATACTTCTGTTCAAATGACTGAAAGAAAATAATATCTGAAAGACCTTATTTTTATTTTGAAAGAAAATACAAATTATTACTTTTCTTCAGCAAGAATAGAATAAATTTATACAATTTCTATTCTACAAAGCAAACTATTAAAAAATTATAAGTTTTCCAAAATAATAAGCAGCAACACTATTTTCAGCATTGATAATAACAATAAATGTTACTTGAGCATCAAATCAGCATATAAAGATTGATTTCTGAAGGATCATGTGACACCGAGGACTGGAGTCATGATGCTAAAAATTCAGCTTTGATCACAGGAATATATATATATATATATATATATATATATATATATATATATATTCACAATATAACAATATTTTACATAAGTTTTTACCGTATTTTTGATCTAATAAATGCAGCTTTGGTGAGTATATATATATATATATATATTTTTTTTTTAGTCTTACCAACTCCAAATGGTAATGTATTTACTTTGCCAAAATATTTCCATAAATGTTTTGTGTTCATTTTTCTTTCTCATATGAGAATGGAAAGATTTCGCATTCTATGCATTTTCCACAATGCATCCATGTCACCAGACACAAGTGCTGATCTGTATATGTTAAGCAAATGAAGCTAGTCTTGGGCCGGCAGCAGAGCAGTAACAACAGCGGGATCACATTGTGCTTTCACACCAACAGAGAGGCTCTTAGCAGAAAATCAACTCATTATTTCCTTCAGGAAATGGCCTTAACTTGTAAAATGATTACCTTGAGTGCTCCACTGAGATTTAATGCATACAAATAATTATGAAATCTCATTTCCAGGAGGGATGGGTCATATTTATATCCAAATTGTGAATAATTTATGCCGGGCAAGTGGATAGCAAACTAGTGCAGGTGACACCTGGACTATAAACACTTTCTTGTTCAGGGGTCTTGCTGCTATTTTATGAGAGGAAATCAAGGGGGGATTTTAATGCGAGTTTGATTCATACTCCACAAATCCCTGTCATGCATTTCATGCAGTGCACTATATATCGTGATGTGCTGCATAAATGGCTCACATGGTGAATTATTTAGCCTCGGCCCCTAATGAAGGCTTTATTCTGTGGTTGCGAGTACTGATCTAAGGATTCCACCATTTGCATGTTGAGTTTTCTGACATCTCTGCGATTCATGGATCCTCCAGGCCTTGTCATGGCTCTTGAGTTTTCTTCTCCCCTCCAGCAGATGAGCATTTATCTGTTCATTTCCACTATGAACGTGTTCTGAGGCATGTGTGTAGAGGGTTGAGTTTGCTCCAGAGCAGAGGGGTCTCCAGACGTCTTGTTAGTTTTGGTGCGGTCTGGATTTCAGACGTGTCTGCGAGGCCTACGGTGTGTTTCTGATGGATACTTTTTAAATCAAGAGAACAGTGTACCCAGAACATATACCTCAATTTAAATACAGAAAACAGCTCTCCCGTGAAGAGCTAAACAGTGGTCATGCTGAAGGTGATTATCAGGTTTAATACAAACTTATAAAGTTCATTAAGGTTGAGTGCTACAATCATTAAAGACATACCAAAACACTGACATTCGGAAATTAATCTTCATTCTTATTTCTTTTCTTTTTGTCATTAGAGTAGAAATGCAAAACAGAAGCTTTTTCACTAGTGGTCTCAGACTTTTATACACCAGTGAAGGTCAAATTATTTTTACACAGTCAAATGCTGTTCATTAAGGAGAACTAGGAGCACTATTAAAAAATGAAATTAAGAAATAAATAAATAAATATATATATATATTTTCAAAATGTTTTGAATTGTCAAATATACATTTAAAAAAAATTTTTTTTTTTAAATATAAGATAAAAATACTAACAATAACTGTACATTAGTAAGGCCATTTTAAATTAAATTTTATATTATTATTAAAATAAATTATTATAAAAAATATCAGTTTATTATTAGTTTTATGTTAAATTTTACTAGATTTTAAATATTTATTAAATAATCTTTAATATTGAGTATTTAAAATAAACTATTTGGAAATGTATTTATTTACATGTAATTTTGTTGTTGTTGTAGTTGTTGTTATTTCATGATTATTATTTCATTTTATTTTTAAGCAATACTTTTAGTCCTATATGTTTGCCTTTTTTTTTTCTTTTTTTTTTTTTTTTTTTTTTTTAAGAAAACTGAAAATTACGAGGAAGGACAGAAAAAAGTGCTACTGGGAATGCAAATGAGAAATGATGCATTGGCACCAAAGCTTAGAACGGTTAAAAACAAGTATGCTAGGCCACGGCTTTGATGGTTCTTTCTTTTAGATCAGTTCCTTAACCATCTGAAAATGTTGTTACCATCTCAGCCATCAATTTAATGCTATACACCACCGTACATGTTACGGTTTGCATTTGTGTGATAAGATTTCACTCATCTAACATTGATGGTGTCTAATGATGCATGTATTTGCTTTTGCGTGCTTTACCTCAGGGACGAGGCGGTCCAACTGTCTGACACGGTTTTGGTGGGAAGGGTGTGTGGACAGCCACTCGGGGATGGTGGGTTCACCTCTCAACTGATCATAGATCTCCATCTGCTGCCAAAACACTGGGCCTGCCCTCACGTCAGCACACGCCTGACAGAAACACACAGCAATCTCAGTAAATACACATACACAGACGGTTGATAAAGCTGTGTCACCATCAAAGGAAGCAAACAAGGAGATGACACACACACACACGAGCGCTCGATGCTCTGGACACGTCATCAGCCCGAGCTGAGAGCAGGCTGGATCATGAACAGCATGACTCATGACTAGTCTAGCAAGCCTCGCACCGTTACCGCAGCACGTGCCAGTGTCCTTCACCCAGCCGGCTGTGGCAGGCCGGATCTGAGCCCGTTTACGAGCAGCAGGCGGCCCGTTATTACTACTAGAAGAGGTAGAAGGGAATCAACGGTTTCTCCATAATGATGCCAAGCATGAGATCAGGAGACATGCTGTCAGGAAGAGCACTACACCATGAATCAGAGAAATGGCTTCCTTCATGCAGTTTGTAAAGAAACAGTGCCATCTAGAGGTCATGTAGGATACCGCTTTCACACTTTTAATTTATCCTAGTAATAAGAAGTTACTAATTATTACTAATACAACTTTTATTTAGAGTGACATATAGGTGAAGTGTGTAATTCCTAAGTATGCCATGCCTTTAAAAGTGAACTTGTTTGTAATTGTAGTCAAGTATATATGGAAGCCCCATAGAGGTCATGGATTATTATTATTATTCTTTCATGTGTTCTCGTAATCTCCACAATTGTTTTCTCATGATGTCTGACACATCATCTGACAGCAGCACTAACTGACTTACCAAATTAAATAATAACATAACTATTTTGACAACAAGCTGTCCTATATATATATATATATATATATATATATATATATATATATATATATATATATATATATATATATATATATATATATACACACAGCCTATCCTACATAACGAGAAAAATAAAAATAAAAATCATATTTTTATTTTAAATGGATAAGGGAGATAAAGTGGGTTGCATCCAATGTGCTCTAAAAGATTTTAGAATAATTATGAATTCTCTGTTTTTAGACCATTTAAACGTTAATTACACAAATTAAAGGTTTAGCACCCCTGAAAAAAAAAATCTAAGTATTGTATTGTAAAATAATGTATTGTATCACATTTATCAAAATGCTAATTAATTTACATAATCTACATGAAACGAAACCCAAATCCCAAACCCTAGCTATAACAGTTTTTGTTAACTGAAACTAAAACTATTAAGAAAAATTCAGTAATTTAAACAATGCTGAAATAACATATTAATAAACACTAGTTAAAACTAATAATGAATAGAATATAAACAATACTAAAATAACACTGAGCTATAAACAGCTTAAATCATCTTCATTTAGTCCGATTTCCTGATCAGAAAATGCTGTTTTTGTCAAGTTTGAGGATTTTTTTATCAAGACCGACACAGACGGTTTTCAGAAAATGATTGATAATTCAGTTATGGGGTGTAAAACATGCTCAATGCCGAACATCTACTCGCAGCTATTCTTCTGAGACACAGCACTAAGCTGCTTATCCATGGATTGTAATTTATGAAATATATGAGCTACTTACACTGTGAAACTTGTCTTATAGTGCATTTTAGGTGGACATTCAATACGTGTTCCCTTGGATTAATAATAATAATAATAATAATTATAATATCTGCAGTACCTTTGCAGCCAGCTTCAGGCCGACCTGGTCCGCCTCTGCCTCCAGCTTACGACTGAAGGGCCGGTCAAATAAGAACTACAACACAGAGAGGAGACAGAGAAAATCTGCAGTTAAATGAGCTTTTCTGACAGAGCACACAGAAGACGGACAGAATAAAGTGACCCATATATGGAGAACAAAATGACTCGGAGATAAAAAGCCCATCCATTAAAATGTCATTTATTTTAAAAGTAACAGGAGAAAGATGATAAAAAACAAGGAAAGAAAGGGATGGAAATATCCACATTAAAAGGAGAGCAAGAGAGTACACAGTATCTTAGAAGAAAACACCATAAAAAAAAAAAAGTACAATTAAATTGAAAGTGGGCCTTTGTTTCGCACAGCACAGTGATTCAGAAAATGCTAATTCAATATCCATTTAGAGAACAAATAAATGTAGCTGAATTTTAACCAACCTCAAATTGAAGTCCTCAGAAACCCAAATAAGATCTCCTCTGAGATACTGTTATTGTTTTTCAATGCTGGCGAGAGAGTACTTGAGAAGGTTTCTTTCAGCTCGAGCAGAGGAGTTTAATTGGTAACGTTTAAAGGGTCTTTTAGGGATTTCAGAATCAATATTTAAGGAGTGTTTGCATCATTGATGGACAAACCCAACCTAAACTCACTCCCTTAAATGTCTTATACTGAATTCTGAACAAACTAATAGATATATATATATAAAACATGAGACTCTTATCGGGCGATAAAAAAAATAATCGCCATTAATCTATTCTCAAAGTTGGGTTGGGAGCTGGATCTATACTATGCGAGCTATGATGACTTTCACCTTGATGTTTTAGCGCGGATGTATATCTAGCCAAATTGCACTGTAGGGGGCGAGAACAAGTCTTCGAACCTGTGTGTATGCCTACTGTGAAATTACCACATCAAATGTGACGTGCTAACATGGATGCAGCTGAAGCTGCCGGGTTGTGTCAGGGAATGTTTTTATTTATTTATTTATTTATCTCGCCAACCTCGCCAAGACGCACACCTGTTTCACACATAATCCGTCTATGGTACGTATGCAGTCCGTGTGCGTTACATATGTGGTGCAGAAGCAGCACGGACTCATACTCATTGTGCTTTCACACAGGACGCGTTTGCAGTCCGCTACTCGGTACGTGAACCATCGCTGCACTGCTGCAGATGCACCGCTCCTGGAACGCACTGACGGACCGCAACCGCGTGAACGCTAGAATCAGTTAACATGGGTGTGTAAAAAAAATATGAAACGCATACGCACTGCAGACGGATTATGTGGGAATTAGTTTACAGCTTTCTCAAGCACTTTGTGATGCACCACCTAGCTTGAGAAACCTGTTCTAAAAAACTTACTTTTAGTCATTATTTTATTTGGGTAGCACACATATTCTGAATGCCTTTAGCAGAATTCTAATGAGCCATTTTAATCTAGATTAATCTAGATTAATTTCAAGACTACAGTGAGATTAATCTAGATTAATTTCAAGACTACAGTGAGATTAATCTAGATTAAAAAAAATAATCTTTGCCCACCACTAATATATATATATATACAGAGAGAGAGAAATAACTTATAATAAATAAATTCATACTTTAACTTGTTTGTTATAATAAATTCATACTTTTATTCAGCAAGGATGCATCAAATTGATCAGAAGTGTCAGTAAAGATGTTTAAAATGTAAAAAAAAAAATTCATATTTCATATGAATCCTGCACTTTTGACATTTCTTTAAAAAAATGTCCTCATATATTCTAAATAAATAAATATATCTGTCTGTCTGTCTGTCTATCTATTCACCTACTCACACACAAAATATACAAATGTCATATTATTAAATTATAATATGTGCAAGTATTTTCATAAAATATATATATTTTTATATATTTTATGTAAACATATATTTACATTGGTTCGGGACTAGCGAGATAAAGGGCCGGAAACAGTGGAAACGTGTTGAAAGAAGGCAGATTATGAATCAGTTGAAAAAAAAGAGAAAGAGAGAGATCGTAAGGTCCTCCGTCACCTGCACTAGTTTGCTCTGTATCCAGTGTCCCAGCACTGCAAAGCTGTCCCGAGGACAGATCGCCCAGATCGCCGTTAACAGGATCAGAGACAACAGCTCCACCACGTGAGACAAACTGGCCTGCTCTGCCTGAGAAAGAGAGAGAAATTCACTATGGGCTTCTGCTTTTGGTGATTTTGTCGTTTATCTACTTTGCTACTGTAATTTGTTTGTAATTCTGTGTTGAGAACCTTTTGTTTTTCACTCTTGCTAAGCAGCCCATTCGTTGACAGCATGCCCAATTAGGAACAATGCAGAAAAACAAACGCGCGTTTAATAAAGAGAGACATGATGAATCACACTGAATCATAATTATGATACACACTGTATTGAAAGAAGGGCAACAGATATGCCAAAACACGTGTCCATGAGTGGCCGGCTAAATGCCGCAAAGCAGATTTGTTGGGTAATTACACCAGCTTCATGGTCATACAGTCGCATGTGATAATAAAAGGTGTTGAATTCTGAGATTATGTATTTCTAGTGATATGTGTAATGAGGAAAAAAATTTATAAAAAATGTAATAATTTTTTTACATAGTAATACAGAGTAAAAAAAAAACTGCAGAAATTAAAAATAAATACATAATGTGAAGAAACGATAACATTTTTTATTTTTTATTTCTGCTGTCAACTAATTTTGGTTTGGTCCTCACACAAAGCTATCGCATTAAAAAGACTTCAATAGCTAAAGAAAAAAAAAACAGCAAACGAATCATAAGTGAGACTTTGAAGTATTGTCTTTCGACAGCCAAGGTGTCACGGTACTTCAGTGTGGAAAAGAGCTGCTTGGACATTTTGTGAAACATCTTCTTTTGAAATAAATTTAGAAATATATTTTCTTTTTAAATCCTAATTTTCTGTGATGACAAAGCTGAATTTTCAGCAGCATCACTCCAGATTTAGTGTCACATGATCCTTCACCTTTCAGTCTAATAGGCTGAATATGTAAAATAAATGAATCAATAATGTGTCAAATATAATATTGTTTTTCATTTTTCCGGTTTGAAATCTGTTCCAGTGTCTGCCACTAGCTTGTGCAGCTTTGAAATAACAAAGGAAACTCTCATAAGCCTAACAGCATGTTGCTTGGCTTTAAAGGGACTTTTTAATGCCACCGAAAAATATTTAATATTATATATATATATATATAATATTTTTTCCCAGCATTATATTAGTCCTAATATCAGTGTAAGCTCCTTCACGCTAACCAGAGCCACAAGCATGGCATGATGCAACAGCTCCGAAACTAAAACATCCTTTAAACCGATCTCTTAACCGCACCGAGTGCCTCTGAGACAGGACGCCTCCTTCTCTTCATTTAAACCAAGAGAAGAGATGAAAGTAAAACATGACACACGCAAAAGAGAGATAAAGCGAGCACTTGAATCTAATGAAGGGTCTTTTACTCTCTGAAAAACGTTGAGAGACACTGCAAATGAAGTACAAATTTAGTTTGATCCAAACTATAAAGGCCAGAGGCAGTGTGAGGACCCTAGAACCACCTGACAGTGGGTGCAGACATCAGATTATACGTTTACATTTAAATCAAAATGCCCCCAAGGGAGAGATTACTTCGAGAAATTAACACGAAGTTCTTGGTTACTTTACTTTCAGCATAATTCATGATTGGGCTAAAATAGATTTTTAAGAAATGACAAAAATAATGTCCATTGGGGCGTTTCTGTGCGGAGGTTTGACAGTGTGGGCGGGACTTACTGCATGACCAATCAGAGCGTGAGCCATCTCATGTCCCAGTATGAATACCAGCTGATGGATGTCTGCTACAGCCTCCAGCATTCCTGTGAAGATGAAGACATTCCCATCCTGACACACACACACACACACACAATCATTCCAGCTGTTAAATCAGAATAATTTCCTAGTAATCAGTCTCAAGATTTTCTTTAATCATCTGCAGTGAATTAAGAACACTTCTCTCTCTGTATGAAATGCTCAGACACGTAGCTCATAAGAAAAATGTCCAAAACTGTCTGGGAAATTTCACAGACAGGAAATTCAAGAATGAGGGTAGATTACAAAGTATCTTTATATTTTAATTAGGACTGTTAGTCAATTCAAATGTTTAATTTAACCAATTAGCCCACGTGATGTTGTTCAAATTAATTGTAAATTAAATTTGGCCGTGAAAAAATACCCATAAAAGATCATTTTAAGCCATTATTGTGTTAAATGAGAAAAGTATCAAGTAGAGATTACAAAAAGTAGCTTTAGAAATAAATATTTTATTTGATTCAACATAATAAATGTTTAAGATAAAATGGCCTTACATAAACCAAGGATTATAAAAGATTTTTTTAAATAAAAAATATTTTGTTTATACAGAGAAAGTCATTAGAAACAAATCAGTTTGGTTCCCAAAAGTCTTCAAAGTACCTTCTTTTATGTTCCACCCAAAAAGTCCTAAGGGTGAGTAAGTGATGACAGTAATAATTGCTGTATGTCCCTGTAATCATCTTTACCTCCATTACAATCGTCATCCATCTAAACTTTACTGGTGAGATCCTGGTCTGCTTTATTCACCTCATTCAGACTAGCCCTGACTTCATATTTCTTATTAACAGAGGGATGTTTGCTCCCAACAATCGCTGCAGAAATTAATGTTAAAAATATAGTGTTACTTTTCCTCAAAATGCTGTATCAGTGCTTCATATTGTATTTTTTTTTTTTTTTTTTGTGTATGTATATAATGCTCAACATAGTATATGTTGGATAATGAAGAAGAAAGTCTTCTTAAATGCATGCAAACTAAAATTGGCGAGACAAAAGAAGTGAATAAAACAAATGAATAGATTTGGATTATTATTAGATTACGCCTTTGGGTGTTACCAGATGTGACTCACAGGCAAAACAAATGCATTGATTGTGGGGCCGTCCACCACATGGACCGTCCAGGGGACAGAGGAAATCTCAGCAACGTCCTGGTTTCTCTCGGCTAGAACCCGAACCACTTGCTCCACCACCTGATGCCTGGGATCTGACGGAGCGATCAGAGAATCCTTGAACTCCTCCATGTACTGAGAGAGAGAATGAGGGGGAAAGAGGAGCGACAATCCATTAAATAAAATGATTTGTGAAAATAAATGCTACATTTCATTTTGATAATATCCCATAGCACAGGAAAACCAAATTCAGACTAATCATTTTCAGGCACTGGAGCTTGGCTTGCAACTGGATGCAACCAAGAAAATAAGCGTAAATAGACTAAACAAGTTGTGTGGACATGAGCAACTGCACGACTGAGTTCGCACCGCTTCCCCCGTGACCCGAGCCAGTTCCATGAAGTTCTCCCTGCTGAACAGCAGCAGTCGGGTCCTGCCTGTAACTGGAGATTCATCCAGGTGAGTGAGTAAACAGATGGAGACGAAGAACAGCAGTCCTGTCCCTGCTCCCACCAGGTGCCAACGTCGACGCCACGTCCATTCACGAAACAGCTGCTTTTTATTGGGCGGCAGGGCTATCCACCATTTTCTGATGCTCCTAGAGACAAAGAGAGAGATACATGTGAAATAAGAATTTTTTGCATTAAACTTTAGCTCCCCATCACAGAAAACCAAGAACTTCGGTGTTACACGCACCCCATTTACTAACCACAGTAATAAAAAGTACATGTGGACAGTATAAGCCAAGCATTTTTTTTTTTTTTTTTTTGAATGAACAAAAACCCTCACCTGCCCAGTATGATGGCCGTGAGCTTCTGTAGGGGCTTCAGTAGCATCCATATCAAGGGCGCAGGTAAAGCTCTCAGTCTGCCTGAGGTGTGAAACTCGCGCGTGGGCTGAATGATCCGCGGCACCCGTTCAGCTGCAGGTCTGAACGCAGTTATACAGGTGTTAAGTCTTGATCTTGATCTCAGACAGAAAGAAGCAGCAGCAGTGACAGATGAGTTTGTCCTCGTGAGATCAGAGGCACAGAGTGATGCACGGCGGAGAAACAGTCTCTGTCCACAGCATCTGATCGCTGAAGGGAAGCGGTTTGAGGCTCTTATGATGGACAGCATATCAAGTTTGACCAGACGAATACAAATCTGCTCCATTGTCAAAATAAAACACACTAGACATTCAACTTCATTCCCTCGTTTGCGTAATAAATATAGTGATAAACTAAATCACAGTTTTAAGGTTATATGGTCACATTATGCATTTTTAAATCCACGTACTAACTTAATGTCACAAGTCAATGAAAGTCTACATGTAGCAGGTGTGATGATCGAGGGCATTACACTTATTAGACTTTAACCAGATCGCGATTGCTTTCAGTGTTGTTAGACTTGCATTGCTATGACTTCTTAATTATACACGCTAATTATTTATAAAAGTTTATCTGTCTGTTTTGAGAAGTTCTTCATTGTAAAGTTGCCCTCCAAACTCTCTTCTGCGAGATTCACTGCGACAGTTAAATCTCTCCCCCTGCGAACAGCAACACTTCACAATGGTTCCGTCCGTCAGACACAATCATTCATATTTTAACACCACACGATACCTTTTATTGATTTATTTTACTTACCTTCCATGGTTTTCTGGTCATTTTTACCCGCTTTTAGTAGACAATACACAATTACTAACGATCTTTTTCACTCTGCAATTTAATAAGACTTATGGTATATATGGTATTCAAATCTTGAATTCTAGTGTAAAACCCAACTGCGTCGGTGTTTATATGCAAATGATATTATGAAATGCTAAAGTGAATTATGGTACAGCTTTATGTGAAAATTCTTTAACATTTCGTTTTTACTCAAATTGTGTGAATCTTTCTCATAATCAGTGGCTGTTCTAGACTACAGTAATTAGGGTCCAAGCAGGGGCCACTTGTGCTTTCAGGGGGCACACTTTTAAAATGAATCTTACCCATCATCCAGTATTATTTGTTCTGTCTATTTTTACCATTTCTTATATCGCTGCCATATCTAGAAGTAAGGTATAACGATTTCAACTGAAATGAACTTTTCATCATGTTTAATTTCGCAAATAATTTTGTACTGTAATGTCATGGGCATCATGCACTTTTTTTTTGGGGGGGGGGGGTCACGCTTGTCATGTGACACACATCAGTCACTGTAACTTATATAGGCTTGATATAGGCTATAAATGTATTTTTTCCCTCTTTATTCGAAATATTCCCAAACTATTTCATGAATTATCTCGATACTCAGATATGTAAGTGAATGCGTTTTGCACCTTTATAGATTGTTAGTTGATCATAATGGGCAGAGTAGCCCAATACTGTAATCTACGAATAAAAACCCGTATTTTACTGAAGTACCAGATATGTCATGCCATAAAATATTTTAATATGACTGATTTTGCATTTACAGTGAATTTAATAAAAACGTTGTAAGTTACTTGTTATAATACGTTCATTGTATAGAAAGAGATCAAATAACATTTTTCAAAGATTATCATTGACTTCAGTCTAACCAGAGTTCATGCACTCTCAAAAACTTCCATTATAACCACGGAAACTGTTTAAACTGTGCTCTACCCCTGTTCATAATACTTTTATTTATAAACTAGGGGTAATCCAGTTCTCCACCCATGATTCGGCATGCACTTGCACCATGGTTCAACTTCAAGCTGCAGTCCATAAGTTTTGCCTCTTTGTCGCCACCTCTGTTTGGAAACCTGCGATTGCAGCTGTTTGTGGAACGATCTTCCTTTTGTGTGTTGTGCGCCGGCTCAGCTTCAGTATGGATGGATCTAATGTTTTGAGGAGTATGTGTGGCAGGCACTCAGTCACCGCACCGGTGTGGATATTTAACGTTACCATACTTTGCAATCACATATTCTAGCCTACATCTTGGAATATATAAACACAGCACATAGCGTGACTCTGAAACGGTGATACAAACAGAACCATGAGGAAATTTCTTGAACACTGTGATCAAACTGAATTACAAAACATCATCACACTACAAAAAACGAGGAATGTTTTTTTATAAATATAAAAATCTACATGGAGGTTATGTTACAGCTACGATGATACATTTGTTTTCTGGAGTAGCAGATTTCTATGTGTCAAGTTTATCCATTGAGGTAATGATTTTACATTACTATTATTTACACAGTTTCTGTACTGATAGCCTGTGTAACAGGTACATCCTCGTCTTCATTACAGCTTTTAACATGGCTGACGGGTCTTGTAGTGTACAGTTCATCTGGGCTGTCAGACTCATTGGTGGCCTGGCTGCTGTTGATTGGCTCTGAGGAGATGAATGACAGTAACGGAGGCTGCGTAACTGTTTCCTGAAGACGAGAGGAGGAAGAGACAGTCTTGGGGAGAAAGTGTGTGTTAAACAAGGTTTCGATCTGTACCAGGAAAGTCTCTATGTCAGTGTCTGAGACCTGCTCCAAAATCTTCTGAATTGATGTAAGCATCTACGGACAGACAGACAAAATAAATCATTTTGAATTATATTTAAAACAAATAATTGTATAATTTTAATTATTGAGCAGAACTCATTCAACTAACACATACCAATAAATGCATATAAATATTGATTTATTCACTGTGAAATCAATTATTATTGGTGCTTAATCATTAATAAATTGCTTCATATTTTTTGTGAAAATTCTTTTCAGAATTCTTTGATGTAGAGAAAGTTTAAAATAACAGCATTTGTTTGAAAAAATATATATTTTGTAACATTATTAAGGTATTTATAGTAACCTTTTGGGTAATTTCATTTGTCCTTGTCGAATAAAAGTATTTATAAAAGAAACCTTATGTTTTTAATAGTACTTTTGAATGGTAATATATTATGGTTTCTACAAATCATATGAAGAAGCACAATTGTTTTCTAGATTGAGCAGTAAATCAGTATATTAGAATGATCTCTAAGGATCCTGTGACACTGAAGACTGGAGTAATGATGCTGAAAATTCAGCTTTGCCATCACAAGAATAAATTACTTTTTTTTTTTTTAGTTATTCTAAATTGAAATAATATTTCCCAATATTACTGTTTACATTGTATTTTTGATTAAATAAATGCAGCCTTGGTAAGCAATGTTTTCTTTCAAAATGTTTTAGGTAAGCATGTTTTCTTTCAAAAACATAAAACAATCTTACTAAACTTTTGACCAGTTATACGTTTTAAATTAACTATTCAGTTTGACAATGATGCAATGATGATAATCTTGGATATTTGAGAGAATCTAAATAATTCAAATAAACTGTATCACTGTGAACTGGATTAGAAATGACTCAGCAGACAGCTTAAAATCTCAAAATACATCTGCTGTGGGTGCGATGTGAAGTCTAGATGAGATTTATTACCTTTTCCAGGCAAGTCAGAGAAGAATCTCTGCGGAAGAGCCTGTCCATTGGTACACTCCTGAAGAAGAATAAAATATAATCACATGAGAGGTAAGCAAGCTATAAATATATATTTTACAAGTTTCTATTTAAATATATATTAAAACGCAGTTTATTCCTGTGATGGCCAAGCTGAATTTTCAGCATTCATTGTCACATGTTCCTTCAGAAATCTTTCTAAAATGCTGATTTGCTGATGATTTCTTACTATTATCAGTGTTGGAAACATTTGTGTTGTGTAATATGTTTGTGGCAAATGTCCTACTTTCTTTTTCCCAGGATTATTTGATTAATAAAAAGTCGAAAAAAGGACGGCATTTCCTTGAAATAGCAATTTTTGCTACATTATAAATACCTTTACTGTCACTTGTCACTTTATTGATGCTTGAAATAAATGTTAAACTACTATTACTACAAATACTAATACACAATGTTAGAAATACACTACATTCAAATACTCTGAATGTCAAATATAATTTATTTTATATTACTACAATATTATTTGAGGCTATCTTAAGAAAATGTGAATTATGTGCAGCATTATGTATCTTGATATTCCTATTTTCTATGAGTCCTAGCTTCCCTCTCCCAGCCGAAGACGAGGTTGCCCACACATAAAGCACGCAGCTCACCCATGAGACAGCCTGTACTTGAACACCACCCATTCTGCTCTTCTCATCACTTCGGACCAATCAGGATGCTCAGATGAGTACTGGATGTTAAACCGGTATGGAAACCCTAAAACACAAACAACACAAACTGATATGAATTCAGATGCAGCTGTTGTTGGGCTCATTTTATGATCTACACCTATTCTTTAACAATCATGACTCTAGCACTTGCTACAAAGACCATTAAACATTTAGAGAACACAGATAACCAAGTATAAGACTTACTCTGAGGTCCAGAGGGTCCGGTCTCCTCCTGTACCAGCAGACAGGTGGTCTGAGACAGGGGAGATGGGTTACTCGAGTTATACGGGCTGACAATCATCCCGATGAACGGAGCACCTCCTCGAGAGAAATAACTCTGCCATAAAAACAGACAGAGAGGACGTGACACATAAGCAAAGACACCGTCCTAGTCCAACAACAACATAATACAGTGATGCGTTACCTGGTATTTGGCCTGAGTGTCAATGTCTCTGAGAGAGGGGTTGGGGTCGAAGGCTGGATGAGAGTGGTACCAACCAACCACACTGTGACCTTTGACCCCGAGCAGCTCCGAGGCCTGAGTCTGAGAGACAGGGTCCATCTCACACTGCAGACCTGTGCTCAGGCTGTTGCATGGTTCTGCTGCACAGATCTGCACAAACATCAGCAAAATAACAAACTAAGCATCCTGCGGTTATTCTCACAGTATTCTTCAACTAACCAGACTTAACTGACCTTTAACACCTTCTCGTCCTCTTCATATGTTCCTCCTAAAAGGCCAATTACCTCTCCCATGGACACATGAGCATGCTGGGAAAGGATTTGACTATTAGTACAGCATCATAATACTGAGAAATTAATAAAAAAGCTAAAAAAATTTAAAAACATACTTCAGCTTAATTAAATCTGAAAACCAGCTCTACATGATACTCACTATGTCCATGATGATAAGAGCCTCAGCACAAACGATCACTCTGAACGGTTCCTGAGACAAGAACACATAGAGATTTATTTCTATCCAACAAAATTAATGACAGTGTTATTTTATTATCACAGAGATACTATTATAGTTTATTAAAGTTTAAAGATTTTAAAAAATATATATCTATGTAGTTTTTATACATTTTTATTTAGTACATCAAGTTAAACTAACTGAAAATGTGAAATTGCCAACTATCTGAAAATAAATAAGTTATATATATATATATATATATATAATTTATATATATATATAATTTATTTAGTGTTTCAAGGATTCAGAAAATTCCTAATTATGGAATTTAGGTGACAGATGGAACACCTTATATGACTTTTGCTCTGATTTTCCCGATTTACAATCTGGAGAAGTCAATGCAAGTTGCCTGAAGCCAGTTTTCATCTCTAAACACTGACAAAGTACTTAAGATGAAACGATAAACCACGTTTTTATACATTTAAAGACTGATCAGACTTTATTAACATGTAATAATAATTATTACCTCGGTTTCCTCTCCAAAAGCTTTGCATGGAATGAGCTGGAATGGATCAAAAGAGCTGCAGAGGACAAAGACAAGGAAAGATCATTAAAAACAAACTAAGCTATTAATGATGTTCAGTTCTAGAGGTTTAAAGCTTCAGTTTTGTAAGTGAGTGTGTGTTTACCCTCTCTGCTTGGCAAGTTTAGATGGTCTTGGTCCTTTCTTCTTCATCTCCTCTCTCCTGATGGCCAGTTCCTCTGCGCTCAGATGCTGGATGACATTTCATTTTGTAAAAAAGTATAATTTACTGAAATCATTTTTATGTCAATCTTAAAAACAGATTCTGATCATATCAGGCCATAATTGCAATCTACAGTTCTTTCCTGTAGGTTCTATTTCAGAATTGTTTCTCATACCTCATATGTCTGACCCTCTAGATCTTTAGCATCACACCAGTTCCCCCACATGTCCCGAATGCGCCGCTTCCTTGTGCGCTGCAGACACACATTACATTAGAACAATAATTAAATGAGTAGAGAAATGTAAACAGATAATCATCCACAGATAATGATGATGAGAACTGGAACTCTTTCTCACCACAGACTGCAGCCTCTGGGCAAGATGATACGTGTCCAGGCTGTCTTTGTTTTCCTTTAGCCGAGAGCGATCAACCAGCCGCGGACGGTTATAGATCGCCTGATCTGCAGAGGAAGGGTGGGAGAAAGAAAGAAAGAAAGAGAGTTTAGTGAAGGAAATACACTCAAGAAAACAGGAGAAAAATAAGAGAAAACTGACTGAGCAACAAGCATTACCGCAGTTGAAGTTAATGGCTCCAATGAGCTCCAGGTAGGTGTGTATCCGACCGATGCAGTTGACATCCCCACAATTCTTCAAGCCTGGACGCACCGACGTCTTGTTCAGGTATTTGGGTCTACTTCTCCCCCTGAACAGACATCAGAGAAGTCAGTTTTCAAGTTTTTAATATGCCTACAATACCACTCAAAGGTTCAGACTTTAGAGTCAGTAAGATTCTTTTGAAAGAAGGTTGTTTGAAGTTAAAAAAAATCAAAGGATACTAGATCAAAGCATCAAAGAATACTGAAAAAGTTTCCATAAATATTTTAAGCTGCACAACTTTTCTCAATACTGACAGAAAACAGCTAGTTTAAATTGTAATGATATTTCACAATATTATGTTTTTTTCTATATTTTTGATTCAATAAAAATAACGGGCATACAATTAAAATGTTTTTATAATAAAAACAGAGTATAAAAACAAGAAACCATATACAAAACATTGTGTAATTTTTACTGTTTCGTACAAAAATAATAATAATAAAAATGAAAAAAAAAAACACTCAAATAGTTAGAAGGAGAGTCGATGTAAGAACTTGAAAATGTTCCTCAGAAGTGCACAGAATGACGTCTCACCACTGGTCCAGGATGTAATTGCGGATTTTTAGATATCTCTCAGGAGTTTTTGATAAACGTCCTTCAAAGAATTCTGGGATGGCATGCTTCTCCTCATCTGTGATGGTGTTTAAGTCCAATACAAGCTCCTGTTCAGGAACTCTGAGCTCCTCCTCCTCCTCCTCTTCCTGGTCTTCCTCCTCCTCTTCAGGACATTCACCTGATTCAGTCTTATCTGGAGTATAAGAATACATTAGCTAAAACAGCTAAAGCTAATGGGTAACAGAGAGTAAATGAATGTTAGTGATGTCAAGGTACCTGTGCTTTCAGTGCTCTCCTCCTCAGACACGCTGTGTTTGCCTGGACTGTCTGATTTAGAGAAACATGTCCCACTTTGCTCCTTTTGTTCAGGATCAATGCCAGTATGAGTGATGCCAGTGTCTGGATCGCTGGGTCCATCTTCAGCTGTGCTTCCTGATTCAGGCAGAGGGTTTAAAAGTAGGTCTGATGGATGTGGCAGTGGACTGGGTTCTTCTCTGTGGTTGCGCTCTGGGGAGCCTGGGGGCTCTGGCTGGTTTTCAGACTGAAGCCCCTCGTCACTGAAGTCATCAGTGATGTCAACATCTTCATCATCTGAAAGCTGCTCGATGCGCACAGCATTGTTCAGGGCTGAGATGTGAGGCTGGATCGAGGACACAGACGTGGCGTCTGAGGTCACATTAGAGGAGGGCACTTCAGCAGCTGTGTCCGTTTTAGACTAAAGTTCAAACACAAATCAAATTAATATGGTACTAAATGAACATAATCCAAGAACGTGGCATTTACAGTTTCAATTTAGATGTTAAAAATATCCCCTCGGATGTCTATATTTATCATTATTCCTGTTAATGAGTTAATTTAAAATCTGTAAACATCTGAACTGGAAGCGTATGGATTTTCATATGGTAATGTGGAAATGGGATGAAGTCATACCTTATTTTTAAAGTACTGCCTAGCATAGCTCTTCACCTGTAGAACTGACCTAGTGCCGATTAGTTTGGCAATCTTTGTCCACCTGTGGCCAAACTGAGCCTAGAAACCATTAAAAAAAAAAAAAAAAAATTATATATATATATAATATATTCCTTATATGAGAGAGAGAGAGAGAGAGAGAGTACTATTTCCTCTATGTTCAGAAAACATACCAGCCCTTCCTCAAAGAGATCCTTCTCCTCTTCAACCCAACGAGTCTGAGCTCCAGAACTCTTCACCAAAGTCCTTTAAAGACATTCTGAGTCAGTAACTGTACTGATGAACACACACACATTCAAAAGTTTGGAGTTGGTAAGATTTTTTTTAATGACTTTTTTTTATTTTATATATATAAGTTGTTTACACTCACCAAACTATTTGATCAGGAACACACAAACATACACATGTTTTTAAATATTAGAATTAAAAATGTTGGTTTTCTATTTTAATCTATATTACACTGTAATTTATTCATGTGACAGCAAAGCTGAATTTCCAGCATCTATTACAAATCAAAAACTTCTGTGACAATGTAAAAGTCTTTACTGTAATTTTTGCATTCTTGCTGGATTATACGTTTTTACAAATTCTTACATGCCTCAAACTCTTGAACGGTTGTGTGGGTGTTTACATATTCATGAACGTAAATGGATAAAAAAAGGGAGCTCACTTTTTGACTTTAGTCTTCTCATTGGTCCATGCCACCTTTGGTGCTTTCTTACTGGCAAAATAATACCTTGCTTTATTAAGAAAATCAACCACGTTCTCCCACATTCTGTCCATTATTGGATGTGAAAACCAAACATAAACAAACAAGAACTGAATGAGTGTGTTGTGAGGAGTGTGAAGGATACTGTTCCTCCAGCAGCATGCTCTCGATGGCCTGTCTGTTCTCATCGCTGATGGAGCTGTCCTGCGTCCACGGCTGAACACACACAACAACAACACATCACATCCACTTTCAGAGTCTCTCTACACGTAGTGTTAAAAAAAAGTGACAACAGTTTTCATTTTGGGGTGAGCTGGCCTTTTAAGATCCATCTTACTGTTACCATTATACTGCTGTTTGTCTTCCAAGCAGACTGTAAGTACTGATCCTGGAGAATCTCAGCACTGCTCAGGTCGCTGTTAAGAGAGCATGCAAATAATAAAAGATGTTAGTCACTAGTAACTAATTACTGTTAGTGCTTAACAGATCATGTTATAATGATTTGATGCCGAATTTAATGAGCGGATATTGTGTACTATATAGCAGGTAACTGAAGCTCCAGTTGCATTAAACTCGTTTCCTAGCCGATGTTAAAATAGTGAATTCTATTCTAATGCAATAGTGCATAAAATAGTGTAGCTGTGTTCGTTTAACTAGAGAAGTTCATATTAATCCAGTCACTCGTTTTAACATCGCTCCGGTCTCATTTCTGATCATCGGTGAATTCAGATTTATCAAAATACAAGTACACAATATTTTCCAAACAGCGGAGATGAGGGAACGATCTCGTACCCGACTCTTTCATCACATTCATCTCCCTCGATATCAACAACATCCAGCTCGTCTGCCATGTTTGCGGCGGATGTGAGACTGTGAGCGAGCGTCAGAGAGAGCGAGAGGAGTGTATTCGTCACAGCGCCGCTCACTGGCAGGAGGACGCTACTGCTGCGCGTTGCGCTAAATTCAGCAGGTGCATTTTTACTTGAAAATAAGAACCAATTTATATAAGGACGTTTCCTAAGTGAGGATGTGTCCTTTTGAGGTATCAAGGCTAGAGTCTTTCTCACCATTAAACGCTAAAATGTGACAGTCTAGTAAGTGCACATGTTTCTGCCCCTGCGGTCATTGCATTAAAATACTAATAGAATTATAGTTTGAAGAATACTTTATGTTTGATTTATTAATATTTACAGACTTTATACTTATGCAGCACAGGCAATGACAACCATCAGTGGTCTCCCAGTGGTTTGCATTTATGCAACATAGTTTCACATTACAGTATGAGCTTGATTTATAACAAAACAAAACGTCTTGGCTTCAACTTAATTTTTTTTCTTAGTTTCTTTGTCTTGCATAACATAATGAAATGGAACTGCATTGATTCATTTTCATCTCATTTATATTTCATGAATCGGAAAAGATTGTGGGTGATTAAGGGAAGTGAAGGACTTCATCTCTCAGATATGCAGCTTTATAAGAAAGCGTCCTTCCGTTTGAGGAGCGCTCATTGTCTGATCACCCTCAGACTGCCTGTAAAGGGTCCTTCATCAAAGATTTAACGGGTCCATTCCATATCTCGTCGCTGAGTCTCCAGCGATTTGCAAATATATTATCATAGTTGTTGTTTCTCATGCACCACAGTACAGGAGGTGTTGGCCTCCTTCTAGCTCCACCAAATTCAGCACAACCCCTTCAGAACTGGACCCCAACCATCACCCACTGAGCAAAGCATTACCTAAAGTTTTTTTTATTTTATTTTCCTTACCATCATTATTATTATTATTTTCATCATCCATTTTATTTTGTTATGATATATTTACATTATTATATAGTTTTTAATCACTACTAGTTATTTTTTGTTTAATTATGTTATATTATTATTGCTTCCATTGGCAGTGAACGATTTTGCTGTTTATTCTTCATATGCTTATTATTATTTTTATAATTATTTAATATTATTATAGTTTTATTAGTATTTGTCATTACTAGAATTTAAGTTATTTTAATGATATTTTTTCTATATTCAATTATTAATTTTTTTGTACTTTAGATTATTTTATATTATTAAATAGTTTTATTATTTGTTATCATCATTTTAATTGACTTTGTTATTATTTGTTACTCTACATTGGAGGGGTTGGGTGTCTTTCTAACAACAGCCAAAAGCTGAACACAGTCATCCCCTAAGCTGACATCCGCCGATTAAGTCACTAAAGACTTTCAAGTGTGGAGTGTTTTTACTAGGACTGTCAATCGTTTAAAAAAAAATTATTGAATCAATTAGACAGTGTGGGATTTATTAATCTAATTAATCTAAGGATTCTCATTTAATATTCAAACACTGTAAACACATATTATGAGCTTCATCACTGCGTCTGTCACGTGACTCTGTTTCCCTTTCAGGCCTGAACTGATGGTAAAACAAAGGACATTATTAACTGTCTTAACATTTATTTTGAAAGATGAAGCTCGTGATTATGGAAAGAGGCGTTACATTTCCAACGAGTACTTGGTGGTGTTCGGACAATCACTCAATTGACCAATCAGAGCAGACTGCGCTTGTCTGTAGGAGGGACTTTGTAGAAAGAGAGGCGGGGCTTAGAGGACCTACAATAATGTACAGAATTTGAGAAAAAAAAATTGTTTTTTACACATTAAAGTGTCAACATATTCTGTTACGCCAAATACACAAAATAATGTTCTTTAAAAAAGCATCATATGACCCCTTTAATATAACAAATTGAAATATTTTCTAATGATGTATCACTTTTTTTACATTTATCAATTTAACACATCCTTGTGGAATAAAAGCATTTATTTCTTAACTATAAAATTAAAAAATTAGCCTACCCTGACCCAAAATTTGGAACGGTAGTGTATACTTTTACAAAAAAATGATATTTTGAATAAATACTTATATATATATATATATATATATATATACTACTGTTCTTTTAAACTTTTTATTAAAGTATCCTGCAAAAAAAAATATTACATGTTCCAAAAAATATGAAGCAGCAAAACTGTTTCCGAAAATGTATATTAAATCAGCATATTAAAATGATTTCTGAAGGACCATTTGACATAGAAGACTGGAGTAAAGCTGCTGAAAATTCATCTTTCAATCACAGAAATAAATTATATTTTTAAATATATTAAAATAGAAAACAATTATTTTAAATTCTAATAATATTTCACAATATAAATTTTTTTCCCCTGTATTTCGGATCAAATAAATGCAGCCATAATCAGAAGAGAGAGAAAAAAAAAAACTTTCCACATCTTACTGATCCCAAACTTTTGAACAGTAGTGTATATATTTTATATTTACACGTCCTCTTCGGAAACATCTTTTTGGTCAATCCTATGAACCTGGACATCTAGGCTGTCCTCCACGTCAAACATCCCCGAGGCGACACGAACCACCCGTGTTTCAGTAATAATGAAGACGCCAGACATTCTGAAGCATTGATCTTTTATTCTGTTTCTCCTCAGACGGTCAGTCTGGTGGCTGAGCCTGTCTCTTACAGGAATGAGAAGTGTTTTCACTAACATCTCTTCTCTCACACATCTACACACAGCACATACACACCATAATCTATCACAAACCGGTTAATGTGATGCGTATATGACAATTACACATGATTATGGTGATGCACTCGGATGAATATCTAGTGTGTTTTTATTTTTCAAGTTACAGTTAGTGTGGCATGGACATCACGATTAGATTGGCATGGCATCAGGGGGACTAGGAGAGCAGGATTCGAGCAGACAGGAACCTGTGCGCTCTGTGCGCTCTGGACTCTCTCTCTCTCTCTCTCTCTCTCTCTCTCTCTCTCTCTCTCCAGGCAGATCAGCAAGCACTAGTGACATTCACAATAACAACTGCAAAACAGCCAGAAGTTACAGGCAACATCAGACAGAGGACGTCACAGGTCAGATGTGTGAGAGATACAGTACACTGGCATGTTTCGGTTTACCTGCTCTGTCTCACTGGTAGAATTTGATCTCGGTGTCCACACAGTCGAAGAACAGATCCCCGAGCTCCTGGCCCTGTATCTCCCCCCTCAGCATGGCCTCGATCTCCTCAAGACATTGAGACTCCAGGTATCTCATAGTCTCCTGTAGAGAGACTCCAGCATCCTGACACACACACACACACACACACACACACACAGGGCTATGTGAGAATATTGCAGATTCAGTGTAATTAAAGCTCAGTGAGGGCAGTTGTGGCATTTTTGGTTCTTACAGAAATTATTTCCATTGTTCCCCCTTTTTAGCAAAAATATGAGTTATAGTGATGCATTTACACTGAAAGTGAATGAAGCCAATCCAGAACTATTTAAATAAGACTGTTTTAATAGTATAGATACAATATGTAGTCAACATATCGACGTTAATATGACTTTAGTGTGAAAAAACCCTTAATAACATTTTCTGTTTTATATCCAGTTATATCCAATGCCATGACAGCAACCTGCCATTACCAATAAACATTTTTGTTGTTGTTTCTGATTGCTTCCACTGTCCTCGTTTGTAAGTCGCTTTGGATAAAAGTGTCTGTTAAATGACTCAAATTAAATGTAATGTTAATGTAAAACCCTAAAACTCCTTAAAGCTTAGGCACATATTTCTGCTTTAATTAACATTTTAAAATGGGTCTCAAATTGCTTTCATTTTAAGTACCCAATTTAAACATTATTTTATTTATTCATTTAAGAAAGTTAGGGATATTTTTTGTGGTAATTAACATTATGCCACAAATGCTGCGGACTGAGCATAAATTGTTTTAAATTTAACCCAAAATACTTATTTAAACCTCTAAAGCCTGACATATGAAGTAATTTGAAGTCTGAAATATGTCTATATTTTGAAATGAATCAGTTTATTGAACCTTTAGACAAAATCAAAAGGTTTTATAATTTTTAAGTATGACTGTAAATTAAATCAGGCTTGATAACTGTTTAGCAGACTACTTACATAAAGTGCATATTAAAATCAGCTGTTACTCTATATCTCCCCAATAATACATCTCAAGATGAGTAACTATGTCATTTAAATGTATACGTTTTATGATCAAAGCTCTGTTGTTTTTATTGTGAGAGAAAAACAATGCAATGCAATACAATTATGATTGACATATGTACAGATAAATGTGCCTCAAAAACCTGTTGTATCATATTTGATTCTCACATTTAAACTGAAAACCATGTATGATAATCAAACAAACCTAAGTTGTTTCAGTAAGAGTTTGTCTTCAAATATTGCTAACAATACAAAAAATTATTCTTGTGTTTACTCATAAAAAAAGACGATTTCAAATCAAAAGGACATATGAATCATGACTTGAAGGTGAACAGGTTTAGAATTATACATACCGTATTTTTCGGACTATAAGTTGCACTTTTTTTTCAAAATTAATTTGACATGAACCAAGAGATATGAACCAAGAGAAAACATTACCATCTCCAGCCGCGAGAGGGCGCTCTATGCTGCTCACTGCTCCTGTAGTCTACACTGAACACATAGAGCGCCCTCTCGCGGCTGGAGATGGTAATGTTTTCTCTTGGTTCTTAATAAATGCGATTTATAATCCAGTGTGACATACACGTTTTTTTCCTCATCATGACGTATTTTTGGACGGATGCGACTAATACTCAGATGCGACTTATAGTCCGAAAAATACATAATGTAAATATGTGTTAGACTGTGTACAATAGGTTTTGTTTATACTGATAATTTAGAGGTCTTAGAAATGTGTGTATTAGATATGATACAGTAGGCTTTGTAGGCTTAATGTTCAGAAATCTTAAAATAAATAAAGTCAGTCAGTCAGTATTTTGTCAGACTCACAGGACTGGTCAGTGCCGTCTGGTGGGCTCTGTACAGCTGGTGCCTGCGGTCCACCTGCTGCTGGAATCGAGGCTGTGTCCTGACTGGATCGTCTGGGCCGTACTGAGGAGACATCACCATGCTGACGGGCCTCACGTGTTCAGAGAAGATAAAAGGCTTGAATACAGACCTACAAGAGAAGAGTCAAAGTGTGAAGAGTTGACCCGGACAATGCAAGGCGTGAGCGGATCTTTCAGGGTCGCACCTGGAGGGGTCGGGTGTGGCGGTGAAGAAGTGAACGCAGGGCACGTCTGGGTTGAGCGGGAGGATGGACACCATGCTGCCTGTAGTACAGAAGCCCTCCGAATCCATACAGATCCCGCTGGCCTTGTCCCTCAGGATGCTCATCATCACCTCGGCCGTCACCGAGCCTGTGCAGAGCCAAGTCAGAAGAGGAGGAAAACACGTGTGGCACACGGCACAGATTACCGTTTAAAAGTTTGGGGTCAGCGAGATTTTGTTATTGATCCAAGTATTTCATTACAAAATACAGGATGTTTTCTATTTTAATTATGTTTTCTATTTTAATACATGTTAAAATGACATTTACTCCTGTGACGACAAAGCTGAATATTCAGCATCATTAGTCTTCAGACCCCAAACTTTTAAACAGTAGTGTAGATTAGATGATTAGAAATGAACCTGTACAACCGGCAGGTCAGAGGAACATCTGTAATTGTGCAATTATGTATTTAATAAAAAGAACGCCAAAAAGGCACAAATTGTATACTACAATATTAAAATAGCATAAAATATTCTATAAATTTTAATAACAAGACAACATTAAATAAGTTATAAACTAATGTACTACTAATAATAATAATAATCATAACAATCAATGTATTAACAGTTGGGAGCAGGATACAAAAAATATAAAAACTACTGAAAAAAATAAAATAATCACCACACCACAATCAAGTAATGTATTTGGAGCTATTGATAAAACAAAACAAATACTACTGTATCTCAAATAGTACTAGTGGCATAGCAATTTAAGTCACATGATTCCTTATAAACACTGCATAATTACATAAACCACATTCAACAAGTACACAGTATTATTATTATTATTATTATTATTATAGTCAATTAATAGAAACCAAAAAGACAAAATATTATAATCATAATAAAGTCAAAAATTTAGTCGTCCATGCTTTTACTAATAATTGCTAACAAATAAAATAAATTAAATCAATGTAAATGCTGTTTCTAAACAGTAGATGGCAGTATTAAACATTTTAAAGGATACACTCTTCAAAAATAACTAAACTACTCTGGATAGCAAGAGTAAGGGTAACACTCATCTGCATCTTCTTGTAACCAAAACCCTTCAAATACACATTTTCCGAAACCTGACTTTAACATTCAAGTTCCTTGCTGTAAACACAACCCACTCCTCGGTTCTGATGGCAGGGAAACGCAGACGTACCGTTGTGCTGCTGGAGCAGGGCAGTGCCGCCCATGTACCGCCGCTTGGCCATCTCCATCCTGGCGGGGGGGTTGTCAGGGCTGAAGACGGCAGAGAAGCTGAAGTCCCCGTCTCCGCTCCACCAGCCCTGAGCCTGAGCCACAGCACGCAGCGCCGGATGCTCCGCCGAGATCTCGGAGCCGATCGTCAGCTGGTTAGAGATGTTCTTCACTCCCTCTGACAAAATAAATAACCTCAGGTTCATTTCTAGAAATGGATTTTTATATATATATATATATATATATATATATATATATATATATATATAAAACAGTTAAGGCCACACACCGGAATGAATGATTTTCAAAATAACATTAGTAATCAAATATATTAGTACAATTATTTAAATTATTACTACTTTCTATTAAGAATGTTATAATTATTATGTATATTCTAAATTACCTAACACATTTGTTATCCCTCTCTATATATAAACATGTTTATCATATATAATATTATTTAAGCTGATATATTCTTTGATTTTGGATCTTTTCCGACAGATCCTGAGAGACAGGACCCGTATATAAAAAAAAAAATTAACTTCTGCATTCACCGCTGCCCATGAATCATCTTTCCTCACCGGTGACTTTCTGTGCAGCCCACAGTTTCCCCGCAGTCTCTAGGACCCAGGCTTCCTGTCGGTCCACTAGTAAGAAGGTGTTGTGGTAACTGAAGGGTTCGGGGGTCTCCCTGCAGGCTCCGCCCTGACCGTGCTGCTCCAGGAGACCTGTGATCACATTCAGAGCGGCCCACGCGCTGTCCCCGCGCTCCAGACCCAGCCTCGACACACACACACACAAACAACAGCTGCTCAATACTAAGACTCGAAAACAGGAAGATAAAGACGTCTGCGTGATATGAGCTCACCGAACCAGGTCCATTCCCAGCAGAGCTTCTTCTGGATCCACAGGCTCCTTGGTCCAGACGGCCTCATTCCCAATACACACCCCTCGTTCATTGGCCCCCATCTCGGCCCCCCAGAGCCAAGCAGGTCTGCTCAGCACCACCGCATGAGTGTGCTCCGCTTGAGGAATGGAAATGTATGTGCACTACAAGGAAAAGCAAAGCATCTATGGTTTGGCCACAACTGTCGAACACAAGATTTTTGTTCGACAACCATATAAGTGAAAAAAGGGGAGAAGATATGAATTTTAAACAGAAAGTAGGTATTGTATTATGCATTTGATGAAATGTAATGAAAAGGTCGGTTCACCTCTACTGTAGATCCGGGAGCGTGTGAGGATGCAGGGTAAAACACCACCTCCTGCACCTCATCTCTCGGCCGGTCAGAGTTCTTACCAAATATCACATAATTCTCTTTTGAACCCGGGGGCAGAGATACAAAACAGTCACATGACCGAGGCGGTTCAGCCATCCTATATCAAATCAATACATGAGGATCAATGCTGTGGATCACGCTCAAATGACAATAACATACCCATGAGCAATGGAAAGATTAGCAGTATGGAAAAAGGACTGATAAAATATTAAAGTTACAAAAAGAAATCACTTGGAACACATTATTTAAAGGTCCAATTCAAATATTCTATTAATTTTAATTTGGAAATACTCAAAATAGTGTATTGAAATATTCCAAATATCAATTACATTTAAATTTTTTCAACACAAAACAGAACAAACCGTTGCAGGAGCACAGACAGAATTTATTTTAAGCGTTAAAAACAATTGTGAATGTTTAAAAACTCGGAAAATATGTTGTTTGTTTTGGGCGTCAAAACACAACTCGCTTAATATTTAAAGTGCTAGAAATCCTACTGTAATTTGTCTGTGGGGAAGCACGGATGAGCGTGTCACACTGACAGGAGTGATGAGGATTACTGTAGTGTCTCGCGCTTATCTCCTGACCTCCATAACACACACTCTTCACATGCACACAGCACTATCAAAGCTGCTTTAAAAACAGTGCTAAGAGCTGGATGCAGTGTTTCAGAAGATATTATTTTATTAGCTCATAGTCTGTTGATGGCCTGTGTCTGATAACGGATCATCAATATAGATGTACAATAAAAACCCATGCATCAAAATTACCGCGTGACATCCACGTGCATGCCTCATTTGGCTTTTATTAGTGCTACTCTAACGGTTTAGCACAGGTTCGAATTTATTTGAGGAAGTTATTATTACCTTAATAAGCTCCAGATCGGTCAGCGAGCCTGTGAGAGGCAGGGCTCAGACTTATCAACCTGCTGCGGCACACACTTCAAAATAAAAGTCACCTGCACATGATCTGTAAACAGAGAACGATCAACCCTTCATACACTTCAAAATAAAAGTCACCTGCACATGATCTGTAAACAGAGAACGATCAACCCTTCATACACTTCAAAATAAAAGTCCGAGGACTCCGCTGAACCGATGTCATTTATATATTAACCAGAAATATTGCAACAACAAAGTGTTTTGACATAGTATTTGAAGAAAACACAATATATATATATATATATATATATATATATATATATATATATATATATATATATATATATATATATATATATATATATATATACCCATCTGCATTGCAGGTGATCCCATCCACTCATCACAGTTTCTTCAGTCTGCTGCCATCAGAGATTCTGTACAGAACGCAATCTGTCTCCTATTTGCAGTCATATGCCATATGACTACCAGACCATGAAAATATAAAATTATTAACACATAGGCAATCATTAATTTTGCCCAAATCACCGTTTCATTTGTTAACACAATCGAGGAAGACTCACCCTGCGGGACTCACCCTGTCTTCAATTTCCTTCACCGTCCACATTTTGATTTTGGCAGATCAGGGTGAATGCAAACAATGTGAATATCATGAGCACAACATCCAGCTAGGCAATAAAGCATGCAATCTACCTGAGGGATGACTTCTTTCACTATTTCACAGGCCAGTGGTTTGAGTGTAATATGTGTGACATTTTTTGTATGACATTAAAATTTCCTTTAGAATAATTTCACATAAATATGTAAAGCAAACAAATTAATATATTATTTTTTTATTATTTATTTTTTTCTGAGAAAATTGTACATACCTTTTATATACTTAACTGCAGACATGGACTTGATACAGTACAAATATTTGAGCATACCTTATTCTGTCCCTTATTTTCCTATAAAGAATCACAAATGTCCCTTGTTTTCCTTTATGACATCCCTAGTTATATTGTTAGGAAAAGTTTAAATTGTGTGAATTTTAACTAATCGGTCTGTAATTAATTGATTTTTAAATAAAATGAGCAAAACTCTTTGTGGTGAAAGGAGCATTGCGATAAGATGATCTTGAAGCTTACTACGGAGTAATTTTAAAATTCACAACATGCAAACACCTATAATTAAAGTTATTAAAAACAATCAACATTTAGTAAGAAACACAAAAAGAAAGCTGGATGAACTAGTTTGTTATCTGATTTAGTTTGTAGATACTGCTCTTTGCTTTTGCAATAGTGTTTTAAGCTGTGTAAGGACATCCAAAGGCAGATTGCAGTATCTGCATTTAAGTGGTCAAAGGTCACATCAATGTTCATGGTTTTTATTTAAAAAGAAATTCATCTTTAAAAAGGCTTTAAATTAATTCATTGCCACTAATCTACCCACAACATGTTTGACTGGCTGATGTAAAAACTTTAAAGGCAGTTTTCTCAGTTTCAGTATTTGCTAGTTACTGCACTTTGCCTTTGCATGGCAGCTCTGTGGATTATGTGGGTGTACGTACATATATATATATGGATAAAATTATTGCATTTTGTTCACATAATGACAGTAATATTTTTTCACACTCCAATTTATATTTATTTTATTCTTTATACATTTTTACTTTATGAATGAACCTACCACTTATATAAGCTACATTTGGACAAGTCATTCAATTATTGTGTAATTGCACATAGGAGGCAATGACTGCTTAGAGAATTGACAGATTTTTAGGAGTCATTTAACCTTGTATTACTATGTTTTTGTTTTAAAATGCATTCAAATGCAAAAACTCATGTAATTTATAGTGTAATCCACACAAGCATGCTAAACTGTCTGCTTTCAGTTTTAGATACTTCTAAGAAAATTTGGATAAAAATCTGTTTGACTTTATAATGACTTATATATGACTTCACAATCAGAAAACCACATTTATTACACAAGGAGTGTCACAGTACCACAATGTTACGTCTATAATGGTATAGATGCTTTCATTAGTGTTTTAATGTCCGTACTTTAGTGTGACGGATTAACAGTAATACAACAAAACACACTGAATAAAGACAACGAAATGTTTATTTATAAATTCACAGTTTCTAATGGCACTACAATGCTGTAGTTACAACTGAAAAAAAAAAAATAAGAAAAGAAAATCAAATACTGTGCAGTTCGTCCTCACAGGTTATGAGATTTCATCTGGGCGCCACCTAGCGGACGTTTAAATAAATCAAGCATTAGACACTAGAGGGCGCCGTTCTAAAGGAAGCCTGCGGCGAAAAGCACTTGTACAAGGTGTGGTGTAGAAAAACAAAGGCATGTGTGGAGTTCTCCAAACATCTCCGGTCTCTACTCACTGGGGTACCGGAAATTATATTCAACACACACACACACTGCATGAAAAAAAAAAACATCCAGACAAAAACAAATTCCCCAAGCATATACCAATTTCCATTCAAAAAGGAGAAAACGTTTTAAAGTGGAACATATATCATGGAAATCACACAGAGATGGTCCATCGCACGCCATCCCAATCTTTCCCTTTTATTGAAATAGTGTTGTTGATTCACATTCTCTAAAGCCCAGAGTTTGATAAAAGGTCAATGATGGGATCATCTGCATGAAAAAAACACTTACAATCTTACACAACACACAAGACCCCGCACAGCTGGGATGCCAAATGGTCTATTAGGTGCATTAAAAAGAACTAAGAAAGCAGCAAACACACAAATACATAAGTGTGTTAATAGGGACACGGAGTGTGTGACTAGAGAAGATGCTGGACACACACACACAGATAAACTTTACACGTACATGACAGGTAGGACAAACCACACGGTTGCTTTGCTGGACTCATGCATAATATTTGCACAACAACGAGAGCTCGGCCATTTTTACGATTTCCCCCCGAATCCAGTAACTCAAAGCTCATCCGAACAGATCCAGCCGAGGACAAGCCAGAAGGGTCAAACAGAAGCTGAGCCAATCAGATTCACAACATCGCCATGATCACGGGTTTATCTGATGCCTCATTTGATATTGAAATCTGATTTGAAGGCAAAATAATAAAATAAATCAAACATCCAATATAAAAATGTCAAAATCAGAATCCAGCTATCTCAAAAAAAAAAGGTAGGGTGCACAGACTTTAGAGAACAGAAAGACGCTGTCTGTACCATTCGTGAGTATCTGTAATAAATCTCAAACATGGAGGAGGGAGGGGCTACCGTATCTCATGTCACATGACCACAATCTCATTGAGCCAGGGTCACATTTAAATAAATAAATACATAAATAATTACCACTAACATAACAGAATGTCCCCTACAACGTCCCTGTGTACATATAAAGTGAATAAAAATGTAAAAAGTGAATATCTGCATGCGTCTTTTTTTATGACGGCTACACTGAACACGAAGAAAATGAGCTGTAAACATGCTTGAAAAAGCTGGAGACTGAACATGAGACACTGTTGTGTGCGTCACAATCTGTACATGTTCAGGTATGAATAGCCACGACTCGTTGGTCTAATTAAAAGGCTTTAATTTACCCCCTAAAAGAGGAAATAAAGACAGAATCAACATGAACTGGATCTGTTCATCATTCAGCTCTGTTCACTGGATTGAAGCCCTGTGCTATGTGACATCACTGGTCCCACAAACCAACCACAAACAATGACACACACTCAAATGTACACGATTTATACTTCCACCGAGGAAGGGAACGAGAGAGCGAGAGCATTAAAGGGACAGTGAAAGAGGGTCGTGTTAGTGTAAAGAAACCCGTTGAATGTGTTTGCCGGAATTGAAATCGGACCGTCCACACGTTCCCCGTCTAAACTCCTGGTCACGGTGACGCAGAGCCACATTTGCACGAGCCGTATGTATGTTCAGAGAACATCAAATCAAGTCTCATTCATACTTGTGAATGTTTAGCAGTCAGAACCTTCCCAGAAGAATAAAAACAAATTAAAGGGAATAACAAAAAAAACGATCCTGATTGGATAAAAAAAAGGCACATAGTTCAGAGAACCAGGATGTAGTGAAGGCGGCGTCAGGATCAGCGCTCACAATAAAATCTCAAAACGGTGGTGAGATGGAACAAGAAAAGGAAAGATGGTGGCATAAGAACTCAAACTCGTCCTGTTACAGCTGTCCTTCCGAAAGTGGCCACGGCCAGATCCGCCTTCCCCTTCATGAGTTCCTCCAGCGTGGGCATGACCGTCACAGGAAGTGATGCGTGCAGTATCTCCCCCACACGCAGGGCCTCCTGCTGCTCAGCGTTCCTAGACTTGCGTCGTTTCAGCGACCTCTTCTCCGTCTTGCTCTTGGCTGGAGGGAAAAGCGCCGGGGGCTCGCCGTTGCACAGGTTTGGGTCGTGTCCGTTCATGGAGGGGGCGCAGCTGAAGGACTCCTCAGACAGTGTAGAAGCAGAGCTCTCGGAGCTGCCCTCGGACACACAGTCCCTGGACGAGCAGGTGGACACACAGCCGTTGCACGGTGATGGCAGGAATTGAAAAGATGATGATTCACCGTCATTAACAACCGTCGCTGAGGGGACGGAGGCCTGGAGCGTCTCCACTCGCTCCCCTCCTTTTGTCTTGCAGCGTTTCTTCTGAAAGACACAAACAGGCAGAGATGATTTAAAGTCTAAATGATGCATTCAGAGAGGTATTGAAACATCTAAAGCCACTGTAACCGTCTTTGTGCTGAGTGAGTCAAAAATAATATCTAGACGCAAACACTTCATTAGACACAAAAAAAAAAAAAAAAGAATAGTACAACAATTCAATCACGTGATGGTATTTTTGGAGAAATTGAGGCCTGTTCACAAATGTTCAGAGCAGTAAACCTCTTTATTTGAATGAACATCTGTTAATGTGTCTGTTCATACTGACATGAAAATTTGCATGCAGTTATTGCAATGCATTATTTTGTATTTATTTTTATTGCAAGGTGTTCTAATCTCTTTCTTATCTCACTGTATTGGTCACATGCCCAGAGATTACTTGGCCAAGCGACAGTGAACAACGTTGTCACTGTTAACTAAAACTAAATAAAAATTAACTAAAAAAAAGCTAATTTTTTTAAAGTAACTGAAATAAATTAGGTGTACGTACTAAAATAAGTCAGATTAATTAAAACTAATAGATAAACAAATACTTTACAGACATTTTTTTAAACTAATAAAATTGTTCAAAATTAAATTTAAATTAAGTAATTAAAATAAATGAGTGAAAAAAACTAGAACCTCAAAATATGAACAAAAACTCTAATAGTATATCAGCGATGTTAATATAACACTGACTATTAAAGAGCAGAGGACGAATCTGAAAGCAGTGTTGTCTCTGTACTCTAGTATTATTACCACCACAGTGAATATGAAAATCTGAATGGCTGTTTGAAAACGTGTCAATACTACTTGACATTTTAACAGAAAGTTGTGTACCAGGAAACTTCTGCTTTTCTGTGAGCATTACTTAATATCAGAGAGTCAATTTACAGTTTAATTCAACCATCTTCTGTTTTTTGCATTGGTATGAACAGACAAATTGCATCTGACCAATTCTTTTGTTAGTTGAAGATCAGTATTGGCCTGAACAGGCCTTAACTCTTAGATCTGCCAGACCAACCACAACCAGAGCTCACGGTTATGTTTGGGGAACTAGTTAAACCTTGACTAAACCCAAGCAGCGCTGGGAACCACTCTTACAAAGCGGCTCGGTTTAATGAATCGGTCACAAAGACACAAATCAGATTAAACTCCTGCATTATGGGTTTGAATCAGTTTAATAACTTATTAAATCGGATTGGTTACTAAATGACTTACTTTTCATCATTAACACGCATTAAACTAGAAACGAACTGTGACTATGTTTTGTACTTCAGCTTCACGACAATTTAATCAGAGCAATTAGTGACTGGAATTTAAAGAAACACAATAAAATTGAGGTTTATCTAAATAATAATGACATTAATATAATAGTTTCCTTTTTTGTTTTTAGTGTAGCGTTGAGAACAATCAGAGTGAATCCTCGGTCAGCAGAGAAACGGTTAACTTCAGACAGACTTAACTAGAAAGAGCTGCGTTCCAAAACACTCACTGCTCTTCACATTGACTAAAGCTGTTCTAATAAAACTGTTATGGTATTAATATGCTTTTGACAGATTCGTAATCTAACTAGAAAAGTGGAGAAAACTGAGAGAAGAGCTGCTAAACGAGCAGTGAGAGGTTGTGAAACACTGCTTCAGTCCCACTACTGTCATGAACACACAGCGGCCGAAACCAACGCCATACCTTTTTCCCTGGAGAAAACCTTAGAGGTTCTACAATGTACAAGTCATCAGGACCTACTAAAGAGGGGAGAGAGGGGGCAGGTTAACGGAATGGTATGGCAAACAATAACACAAGCATGACAGCACTTGCAAGTAGTAGCACAAGTTATAAACAGCCTCTTCCAAGTATTTTCCTGCTGTTGAAACTGCTGTTCGGTTGTAATCCGCTCTGACATGTCCTATTTCTCTCTCGTTTCATCACCAACAGTGTCTGCATGTGGTAACCATGGCTGCAGCATCAATTGTTTGCACAGTGATGTCATTTGGAAGTTTTGATTTGCTTATCTGTCAATGCAACACTGCAATCCATTAAATGTGCCACTTTCTTCCCACTGTTACTACTTGCAAATGCTCAACATGTGCCAGCCAAAAGCATCATGTGCTAAAAATATCCAAGCTCTGCCTTATGAACACAAACCACTGATGAGCACACACACACACACACACACACACACACACACACACACACACACACAACCCCACACAATGCTGTAGCAAAACGTGAGAGGAAAAAAATGGCAGGAAATAAATGGAACCAGAAGAACAGGAAGGATCTGGCGTTTAAAATAGTGAAGACGATTCAGTTTACCTAGCAAAGTTATTCATATTACCATATTTTCTGGACTATGAGTCGCACTTTTTTTTCATAGTTTGGCTGGTCCTGCGACTTATAGTCAGGTGCGACTTATTTATCAAAATTAATTTGACATGAACCGAGAGAAAAAACTAAGAGAAAACATTACCGTCTCCAGCCGCGAGAGGGCGCTCTATGCTGCTCACTGCTCCTGTAGTCTGCTTTAATGTTTTCTCTTGGTTCTTGGTTCTAAATAAATGTGACTTATAGTCTAACTTTGCTAACTTTGTTTTATTAATAAACTGCACTAAAATAACACTTCTAATTGAGTTCTTGGCTTGTTTTATTAATAAACTGCACTAAATTAACACTTTTAATTGAGTTCTTGGCTTGTAAAAGTAAACTTTTTTTACTTAAAGGGACATATCTGATCAGCGGACTCTGGTGGTGCAAAACATGAGGCAAGACTGTGTTGACGTGCTCCAGTATAGGTCACATTGATACTGAATTATCGCCGGACACTTTGGAACTAGTGACAGCTGGACTCTAAACCAGTGTAAGCTGTAAAGTGATCGGTGTAGTATTTAATACAAAAGGCGTGATTCTTCTGAGAGCAGCAGCCATATGAGAGCACACAACACAAGCCACATGTTAAGTGGGAAGCTGTGAGAAATGAATATGGTGGATTTGAGTCTGGCTGAAAAAGCAGAGTAAATGATGTGAATTACATGAGAGAAGGGGAGGAGTTCGAGAAAAAGAGAGAACGACAGAGAGCTCTGTGTCGAAGTTGACTCTTACCTTCTGATGTGGGCAGCTGAAATGACTTTGAACGGACGAGAGGGCAAGACACTCTCCGTTTCAGACTCATATCATCGTATGAGGAAAAACACCTGAGAATGAGAAACAGAGACATTATTCACAAATATATTATACCAAATATAGATGTGAATTTTTGGCCAATGCATTGCAAGAATGCAGGGTTCTTCTATACATACATAATGCGCACTAACCAACAAAAAGTGAAACAGTAATATTGTGAAATATTAATATAACACAATTTTCTATTTGGATATATTTGAAAAAGAAATGTATTCTTGTGTGGCAAAGCTGAAGACTGGAGTAATGATGCTGTAAATTCAGTGTCACATGATGGTTCAGATATCATTGTAATATGCTGATTTACTGCTGATAAAACGTTTTATTATTAACAATGTTGAAAAAAGGTTGTGCTGTAGAACTTTTGTGGATACCTTTTTTTTTTTTACATAATTCATGATTGAGGAATAAAAAGTTCCAAATAACAATAATTATGTGAAATAAAAATATTTTGTACCATTTTTTGAATGGTATTGTATGCAGTTATGTTATTGTCACAAAGGGTTAACATCAAACCTCTGTACTATTAAACTGGGTGTATGGCGCCAGCTATAAACCTGTCAACAGTTTACATAACTTCAACTAGCTTGTACTGCAACTGTTGCTCTGCTCGTCAAAAGACTCATAAATCAGTCTTAAACCCATGTATTTTGAGTTCATCTTTCATGCTGTTGTGCAGTCATAACAGTAGTTGACATGACAGAAAACTGACTGCAGGGCCTCTAGAGATCTCCTTGCTGCAACCCTGAGCATGCATTGTGTTCCTGTATTGAATACTGCATTGCACTCTGACACATTTGCTGTGTGTTATACCTCTTAGGGCTGGGGTAGTGGTTGCTCATGGGAATGCTTGAGCTGGTTTTGTGAGTGGGTGAGCTCCTGCAGCACTGCATACAGAGCAGCAGACCCAGCGTCAGACACAGGATCAGAGACAGCACCAGGTAACTCTGTCTGTCAGACACCTACAACACAGTAAACAATAGGCTCTAAATATTGATATACATTACTGGGTGGGCCAAGCATTAGACGGGTCAGGAATGAGGTAAGAAACGTATGTTTGTAGACCTCTCTCTGTAGCTGAGCAACAGTGGCAGACAGGTTCAGCATGAGCTTGGTGGCGTTCTCCAGCTGGCTCTGTAACATCTGTATAGACTCTGTCTGCTTCTGGTCCTAAACACACACACACACACACACACACACACACACAAACAGTTATCCACGTTATCTATGTAAAAAAACACTGTAGTCACAAAAGCCATTGTCAGTTTATAAAAAGGCCCAGCTCAAATGACTAATGTTTTGGGTGACTGATAACAACCTGTTCTTCTGCGATTCTGGAGGTGTTCTGCAGTTTGATGATGGTCTTGTTGAAAGCCCGTTGCATCTCCTCCATCTGTTTACGATACCTGAGCAACAGCAGAATGGATCAATCAAACAATGTGGCCCGCTAAGACCATTTTAGGTTTGGTAGCGTGTATTTGTACCTCTGGCTGAGCTCCTCCAGGTATCTGCTGCTGAGGGACATGTTCATTTCTAGTGCTTTAATTCTGTTATTCAATCTCATGAACACAGATTCCTTCTGGTTGGATCCATGCACATGATTCCCGTTACCGTTTCCATTCCCGTGGCCCATTTCCGCCGAATGCTGCTGCTCTGCGTAAAACTCTCCGGCGGTGCGGTGTGGGAGCAGAATGTCATCTACAGTCTCCTCTTGCTGAGACAGAGGGGCTTCGGAAAGCTCTGGTTGGGTGGCCACAGCACTGTGGTGAGGATCTTCAACCCCTGCGGTCCTGCCGTTATCCGAGGCCTCTGGGAGCGGGACGGGGAGTTCAGTCGGAGGTGGGATATCAGCGGGGCGAGTGTGGGTGGGCAACGGCTGAACCGTCGGCTCTTTGGTGGGGACGGGGAGCTCCAGTTTGGGAGGGTCCGTCTCTGGGCTGTGGGGTTCAGTGGTGGTGGAGGAGGAGAGCGGAGAGGAGGCAGCACTGGGAGAGAGGAGGCTGCTGCTGACCGGAGTAAGGGTTTCTGGGATGTCTACCAGGTACTGCGGACGCTGGTCCATGGGCTCTCCTGTGGGTAGAGACTCTGGGATGTTTTGGGTGGGGGTGTCTGAGAGGCTGTGTGGGGGAAGGGTGGAGGTACGACTGGGCTCTAACAGGATAGTCTCAATTAGGAGCTCCTGCTCGCTCACCGCAGTCTCCCCACTGGAGGACTGAGGGGGAGGAGCCACTGTTTCAGTAGGGGAAATCCTCTCGGCTTGTGCTTTTGAGGGCCGCTCTGTTTCTGGAAGTTTCTCAGAGGGTGCCGGGGGCTCTTGGGTTGGGGTGGTGTCAGGGAGGGACTGCTGAGGGGTGGTTTGAGAGTCTGTTTCGGTGTGTGTGTGCGGTGCTTTGTGGTGGCAGTCTCTACGCTGGCGCTGTAGTGCTAAAGCTGCCGAACAGTAGCAATAGAAGTGTTCGTGCAAAGACGCCAAACAGGACAAAGTCGAGAGGTGGCCGCAGTACGTGGCGCTCTCCTTCTCCCAAATCTCCTCTAGTCTCTTCTCCACCTCGCGCTCCTCCTCCAGCAGGGTCACCGTCGGCTGGGTGGCCTCTTCTTCCTCCTCAATGAGGATGACGATACGGTTTTCCTCAGGGGGAGGTTCTGAAGGAGCCTCAGGAACAGGAACCTCTAAGTCCTCCTTCACTAGAGTGGGATCCAGCTCAAGAAAATCCAGCCTGGTGATAGGAAGACAAAGAATGTTAGTGCACAAACCTCTCATTTCATTTTCAACCAAGGATGCACAATGTTTGTTTCTTAGTTATGAGCACAAGCACAAAGAATCTGAGCAGATTACTACAGAATTGAAATGCCTGTCATTCCCAAAAGTCCACACAACCCGATTCCTTACATGTTCATTTTCTTCAAGCAACAGTTCATCCAAAGACAAAAAATTCTGTGGTTTGCTCAGAAGAAGAAATTCTATGACCGTGACGAGGAATATCAATGAATGTGGACAAAAGCTGTAAAGCTTGAAAAAAATATGCAAAAGACATTTAACCCCAACTTTAAAAAAAAATTAATTAAAGCTGAAATAACTAGATTAAAAAAAAAAAAAAAAAAGTTTAACGAAATATTTTTGGCTAATTTGATGATAATTTTAGCTACCAACAAGAGTACAGTATTGTTTGCTCGATTTTTATCATGATTAAATGCACTCTGCATAATTCAGCAGATTGAGTCTGACTCTGAGCCTTGTTATGCAGCAGCTACAGTTCATTAAAGTTTGAGAAGCTCGTACTGTATTAGAAAAAGGATTCAGTGGTTGCTTTAGTATGTGAGCAAACGGTTCAAACCAGTCTGCGCTGGAATACGCTGACTAGCTCGGGGCTCAGTATTGAGCAAACAACTGGGGTTTTAATATGCTGGATGAGCAGGGTGTGTGTGTGTGTGTGTGTGTGAGAATGAGACTCACGTAGAGGGCTGTTCAGTAGGGGTGGGTTCTGGCGTGAGCGAGGTTTCTGCTGACGCCTGTGTGACGTTTTCTGTCCCAGTGGAAACGTTTCCTGAGTGAAATGAGAGAAAGAACAGATTTTGACAATGAGAAAAGGAAAAGGAGAATATGAATATTGGTTTCCAAACTGCCCTCCCTGAACACAAAGAGCGCTATTATTCAGAGAAAAGCACCCTAGATTAAACACACAAACTGGTGATGATCTCTGACAGCTTGAAAACGACGTAATGCTAGGCATGGTTTAAATTTACCCAGAACAAGGACATCTAAAAAAAACAGCTTTGGAATAGCAGTAATTTGCCACAAAGGTTATTTTCTGAATTCTTGTCACACACCGAGTCAATCCTTATGACTGTGAAGATTACATTATCTAGAAAATGTGTCAAGGCGCTGTTAGGATTACAAACGGTGCATTTCTTCAACCGACTGTAGAAGCTGTGGTCAAACAACCTTTAAAAAGCTATCATAATAAAAAATGATAACCGGCCAGAAAGTGACTTCTGAGCCGCCAAAAAATGTCCAGGAGGATGTTAGTCTGAAAAGACTAAAACTGCCAGTATGTTCACTCACCGTGGGAAAGAATGGGTCCTTTCATTTTATTGCTAGAAATTTCATCAAGTGATTAAATTGTTTGTTATTTGGCATCCGTAATCTGTAGTATGCTGGTATTATATCAGCTATTGAGCACACTTTTGATCTAGATACAGTATTGGTATTGGCCATTAAACAAGGACTCATATCAGTCAACCACAATCTAACAGTAAAGTAAAAATATGCCAATAGTGTGCTTTTCTTTTACAAACTTCTTAACTTTCAGCCATCCACTTGCCTGCAATCTCTCAAGGGCCACAGTGAAAATATCTTGTTAAACAGTCTTTTCTCGTTCAACCTCCTAGTCAGACTGTTTATGGTCATGATACAGAGAAGCAGGGTGTTTTTAAACTTCACTTCTGCTTTTAGGAAAGCCACATGCGTGTTTGAACAGTATTTTGTAGCAGCTCTCTCTCTGGGCCTGTGCGCACACACACACGCACGCACACACACACACACACACACACACACACACACACACCCTGGGAGAGTCTGATGCTGGCAAGCGCAGCTACAGAACCCATCAAAGACGTGCTTTCACAGCTCCAGCACTGTTGGCATGTTGACAGCCCTCACTAGTCACAATCAGCTGCCAAGCAAAGAGGAGCAAATAAGTGGAGTCATTTCTTGGTACAGACTCAGGACAGGGTGATTTTAACATCCAAAAACAAGGCCGAGATCAGGTCCATACCTTCCATTTCCGCTCCGTCCTCTAGCTCTGGTTTCCCTCCTAGCACATTTGCTGCGATGTTGTTTACCATGTTCAAGATGGCGTCTAAAAAGCAAAAAACAATCCAGAGGAAAATAATAAAAACTTTACATTGGAACTGGGGTAAAAGTCACACCGTGCCAACACACAGGCCAAGCAAATACAATGCTCTTGAAATACCTCGATCACTGGCCAAAAGTGATGAACTTTTGCATTACTGAAGTCAATCTGCCTGTGTGCTTACTGCATCGTAGAAAAAACATGAAACTGAGGCACATCACTTCCTTGAATCCTACACTTAGTACATTTTTTACAAAAGATTGCCATATACCAACTGGAAAATAACCAACTGGGATTGTCATGAGCCAAGTAAATCTGTGCAATGTTCAACTAACTGGTTTCATCTTAATTAAAAAGTGCCAATGTTGTTAAGCACTTCTGTTCATAGTTTAGCTAGATCAACCTGCAGATGAAAAGCACAAGCAGAATATGGAGGAACAGGACATACTTGTGGCAGACCCCAGCAGATTCTTCGAAGTCTTGTCCTCTGATGGCAGGTAGCCGGGCGGGTAATCTGTAAAAGAGACTTCTGGAATTAAGACAACAGCATTAGCCAATGCACACACAGAGAAACTGGCAAACAGAGAACAAACCTCACAAATAAATACAGTCTTCTGTCTAAATTAAATAACTAAATTCTGCCATAAAGTATTGCAAAATCTGACGTACAAATGAACACTATACTGCAATACGTTTGAAACTTTCTGTGAGCGATCATTTCGAGGGATGGTCTCACCATAGTCTTCATCCAAATACTCGGCTCTCTCTGAGGTGTACTGAGAGTCAGCGATCTCATCATACTCCTCCACCATACTGGTGCCAAACACCCTGACACACACAAAGATACACATGAGCATCACAAAGATTAGATACATGCCAATATAAGAGTTAGGAAACGTGCAGAAAGTGGATAAGGATTCAAAATCTGCTTGGGAAGAGAGTCCACTGTGATCTACAAGATAACTTCTCTCTGCCCTCTACAAAACAACTATAATCACTTTGCCCTTTGCCCAGGTTAGCAGGGGTCTTTAAAAACATGTTTTATAGCCCCAGTTTGATCCTCAAGGGCGACGTAAAGAGGACTAACTGCAGAGGAAGAAAAAGATCAGAGGGAAGTAGGAATTTGGAATAAATCTTACGCTGTAGATTTCCACACACTCACAAAGGCTGCCACATGATGCACTTTAATACAATTTGTATCATGTGACTTTTTAAATATTAGAATGATCAGAAAGTAGCTTCTTGTGATTTCCACATTTGGATCTGTTAAGGTCAGAACTGAAAAGCTTAGAAAATATTTAATACAAGTGTGGAATGAATTTTCATTTTTTTTCATCTCTATCTGGCCGTAGTGTATAGCTTGCCTCACAGTATATACAGTAATTTCCTCACAGTGGGACAATATGTCTCTCATAGAGTGTAGCCAGACCAGCCCCTTCATGGGCCTCCAACCAAGACTGAATCTCCTGCCAATGCAAACGGGCCTGAGAGGAGCCCGGGGCAGGATAGAGATTCGAGAACTTTGCCTTTTGAAACTTTTATAAAGCCATGTGTCCTTTCTCACGGTCAATGAAATGTAAAGGGCAATGCGAGTACAGGATATAAACACACACACACACACACACACACTTTGTATAACCATTTTTGTGTGGCTTTTAAATATTTTTCTCTAAAAACTAAAGGAAAAATACTTCATATCATGACACATAACAAAAAATTCCCTTCACAGCATGAATTAGTCCAAAAACATACTTTACGCCTATACAATTCCATTCAAATGTCTGGAGCCATTACAACTTTGTAGAAAGAAACTAATAATTTTATTCAAAGACATAAAAAATATATTTATGATGTATAAGGTTTAAACAAAACTATTAGGCAGCAAAATTTTTCAACATTGATAATATATATATATATATATATATATAAACTGTTTCTTGAGCACCAAATCATCATTTTATAATGATTTATTAAGGATCATGTGACACTGAAGACTAGAGTAATGACTGCTGAAAATTCATAATTAATTACACTTTTAAATCTATTCAAATCTATATTTTTTTAATTCCAATAATTTCATTATATTACTGTTTTTATCATATTTTTGATCAAATAAATCTATAGCGTATAAGAGCTAACAGTGACTATAAGAGACTTCTTTCAAAAAGTCGAAATAAAACTTACTGACCCCATACCTTGGAACGGTAGTGAACTTGTACATACGGAGGAAACCTCAAATGATTATTAACATATCCTTTAAATACCTGTGCTATTACACACACACACACACAGTGTTCATCAGCTCGTGAGCTGTATGAATGTCGACACATTATAGCGCTCCTTGTGGTCATATTGAGTATGCAAAACACACTTACACTGCACTATAAATGGTTTCTAACACACTTCAAAAGCAATGAAATCAAGCTAGGGGCCTTGTGTAAAGAAGCTTTCGGTCATGTTATATAGGTGTTATATACAGTACTGGAAATGTGCATTCAAGAAACATTGATTAAACACACCTGATCAGGCTGAGAGGACAGAAGTGTTCAGAGCCAAAGTGGGAAAGCAGCTCAACCTACCAAAAGAGAAAAGGAAAAAATAAACCTGTAAAAATACAGTCACACCCCAAACATGGGTTTTACAACAAAACCAACGTTCATTTTAACTTTTACAAAATATAACAATGTCCAGTCCCAACAATTTGAAACTAAACATCAGAATGAAGTGCTGAAGTATTAGCAAAGCATTATGTTTCACTTGTGAGTGTGAGAAAAGATCTGTATTTGTTTATCAAGAAAGTGTCACTGTATTACAGTTTGTGAGCTGGACACCCAAAGCAGCACTGATGAGATCTAAGAGAGAGGAGTGCTAACCTTCATATATTTGATGAACATCTGATGCAGGAGGAGAAGACAGGAGAAAGCGCAAACAAAGAAAAACAGAGAGAAAGATCAGTATAAAAGATCTGATTCATGCTGTAGCAAGTCAAGCATTTTGGACTGTTCTTGTTCGCTCAGCTTTGGTGACTTGAGCAGCTGTACCAATGCAGGAGAGAGCTAGCTGAGGGCAAGGCTGTAATTAAGAGTACGGAAAGAGAAATATAGCAGGGGACAACAAATAAACAAGCAAAAACACTGAAATAATCAACTTCACAGGAGTCAAGCAGAGCGTGAAAGAACAGGGCAGCTCAATAATGACAAAGCATTGTGGGAATCCTCCATTAGACCAATGGTACCTCCTGACATTTGTTACAGATAATTATGTAATCATCTGAGAACTCATGAATCCGAATGAATAAAGAGAAAAATTCAGATCAAATGTAACACACAAGGCACAAAACCAAGAAAGAGGATCAGTTATGAAACCTGGAGCTGAAAAACTAAAACATAGGGATGAGTGTAGTTTTGATTCGTTTTGATTAATTAGTTTGGGTGCCACCATTTTATAACACACACACACACACACACACACACACACTGAACTGTACTGGTTTCACCCAAAATGCAAGTTTATTTTGCCTTTTGGTAAAAAAACACCTTAGCAGCTGTATAAGTGAATGTGAATTCTACCCAATTGTGGATCGTGTAGAGCTTTTTGAAGCCACACCTTCAACCTTCAACTGATCCCCAATGAAATCCATTATATGGAGAAAAATCCTGGAATGTTTTCCTCAAAAACGTTCTTTTGAAAAAAGAAAGACATGAACATCTTGGATGACAAGGGGGTGAGGAAATTATGAGGAAATTTTAATTCAGGAGTAAACTAATACACTGACATATATAGACACACAAACCTTATATGCAAATCTATATAAGGTTATGAAGGTGTGTATGCAGCATCGTACATTACAGATACAATTACAGTCAAGAGACTGAGCCTGAGGGAAGGGAAGGGCTTTCCTCAAATGTCTTAACTGCCCCCCCCCCTTTCTCTGCCTCTTACAGGGTGCTTTCACACCTGCCTCTTTTAGTTCAGTTGAAACATATTTTGTTTGTTGCCCCTCTTTGTGCGGTTCATCTGAGCAAGTGTGAATGCAGTAATCGCACTCAGGTGCGCACTAAAAGCAGACCAAACAAGCGTACCGAGACCTTGAAGAGGTGGTCTCCACCCAATTGCTTTTTATGAAATCAGGTAGTTTTTGGAAGAACAATTCATTTTAGCAAACTGAAGCGACTGGCACCCCTTTTACCTTGACATATTTGGCATAGAGTTGCTCATCCAGAGGGAAGCTCTGTACTGTGCGTTCATCACGGGCGTGAAAGGTGCCCAGCTTGATCCACTTATTGGTCGGATACCTGAATTTGAGAAACAATTTTTAAAGAAAAGGTTAAGTTGGTGTTTCTATAACACAGTCTCCCAACCAGGCACGAAGTGTTACGATTTCAGCAACATTCAATTTGTCTGTTCATACCAAACATGAAAATGTGGAATTAAACAATCAAAACCAACCGCGACATATTCATTGATTAATGTGAGGGGGGATTTTGAATAAATTCGATTTCACTGCAAACAGTGAAATGTGCTCTGGTACAAAAACCTCACATCTGCATTGGAAATCAGTCAGCATCTCGCATTGTGCCTGATCAGGAGTGGGAATACTACGTACGTCTATGTGAGTGATGTTACCTGTCACTTATAGACACAAGGAAATCTTTTGGTGTAGAGGAGAACAACTCAAAGTTTGCAATATCCAGCTGCTTCACCTGGATTGGCTCACAGAGCTCAATAACAAACCTGTATTTGGAGATGAATAGAGGAAACAAAGGGGAAATTAATTAATAATAAATTAACATGCTGACACAAAAACTAATCATTTGATTTATTTGAATAAATGCTTGGGATACTTTTAGATTTTTTTTGTTTTTTTTTATGTATATTTTAGATGCTATGACTCATTCCTTTTTAAGGTTTTGAAACCACTTCTTTTGCCTAAACTAGTTCATTTTAGATGGTCTTACAGTGTACACTATAATAGTTAAGATTATTTTCTCAAAAATCATGACTGTTCTTATCTGAGAAACTTTGTTTACATTTCATCAGAATGTTTGCACTTTCACATAAGCACAAATCAAGACAATCTCATACACAAGGTTTACCTCAGGCTGTGTTTACACTTTGCATTAACATGCGATCACCGTGATCTGATCAAGCAGATCCGATCAGTAAATCAGGACACAGCTCATTTACACTTTCAGTTCAAGTTTATTTGTATAGTGCTTTTCACAATACAAACTGTTGCAAAGCAATTTAAGTGGCAACACTTGGCAACAAAGTGACTCTGGATAAACGATCTGATCTCGCTTTCCTGCACAATATTTAAATAAGACTTAACGTGTCTACACCAGACGCGAGCAACAAATCTGACAGTAAACTGCTGTCTTGTTCTTTTCATGACATACTGACACAAAGATCAAATGATTTGCAATGGTAGTTTTTTAATCGCATCCAGTGTAAACAGCCTCAACAACTGCAGGTGCGTGATAATTCAGATATGTGTGAATTCAGGTTCTGTTGTTCTGAATCCTTACGAGTCTGACAGTTCGGGGGAGAGAGGGGGCAGGGTTTTGCGTGACATTGACCTGTGAAGGCAGACTCGATGACTGGTTTGCGGTTTTTTTGGGTTGAGGATAACATTACAGTCAGAAGTACGTTTACACTTGTCTTTACAATGTGTATGTGGACAACATCCAGATACAGGTTGCATGTTAATGCCAAGTGTAAGCATAGCCTAACTTCATCTAGTTTCCCGTTTTGTTATTTTTATCATATAAAACGCACACTTTACATTATGAAAACTGGTAAAACCTTAAGAAGCTTCTCCAAAAAGAGCTAAAAGAGTTCAATTAAAAGAATTCCAAATTGTTGTTGTTTTTCTCTAGGAAAACAATAAAAAAAACATTTAGTATTTTAGCACGGAGGTTGTGTAAGTGCCAAAAAAAATAAAACATGGGGTAAACAACCAGTGTGCCCTTATCACAGACAATTATGCTTAATTGAGAAGCACAAATCACGATCATGAATAAAACACAATTAATGCTGTTTAAAATAGATTTAGCATCTCACACAACAGGACATCTCAACATGCTAATAGTACTTCGTGTCAACTATCATTTACACAAACAGGAAAATAGACAGTGAAAAATGCATTTCATTGTCTGTTGGGCAACTGCTGCAGTCGGCTTCTTTCGTTATCTGCAGTGACTCACCAGATCTTGGTACTGCAGGGGTTCAGCATGTACAGATCCATGTTCTCCATCAGGATGGCAGACGTGCTCTGAAAACACAACACACACAACACATCAAACAATTGCTGATCTCAAACTAATCAGTAACATTCCAGATGCAGGAACAATATCAAATGATTCATTTATTTTCCTATTTATGTCCGCAGTGAATGTCCATCCTCATCTGCCCCATATGCTCTTACCTTGGCTTCATTGTTGGCCGAGAGGATTTTGGCCCCGCACTCGACAGAAGCGTAGTTATTCTTGAAATTCTTTTGGACCTTTTTGACTGGATGAGGGCTGCCATTTGATGAAGTGTGCATAGACAGACCTGAAACCAACAAAATAGCTTACATATAGGTCATCTGTCAAATGTTTTAGACCATGGATCAAGTTGGCCTAGTATGCAAGTATAAGTATGTCATGCAAAGTGCAGGTGGGTATATTTACCTGTCAACTACAGCACTGAAAACAAAAGAGAGACCTATTTGTCATGTATGCACACAGCATGCATGTATTCACTATCTGTAACAGATAACCCTTATGAATGGCAAAATGTTGGATTGTGTGCATGTGTGGAGTGTGCATACTGGGTTACGCAACAATCACTGTGCTCGCCACTGAACCGACAAATGTGAGCAAGCAAAAAAATAAATAAAAATTATTAAAAGCAAGAAGCAGCAAGGGGGGGGGAACAGAAATTCATGATAGAAAGAGATAAAAAAAAAGGGGACAGCTTGTGAAATCCAGCAGAAGTGTGTCCTAAAGGAAGTGCGTGTGTGTGAGTGTGTGTAGTGATGCAGAAGCAGTACAGGGGCAGTCGGGCATGTGATGATTCACTGATGAGCACGCAGCTCTGTGAGTGTGCACGTGACCCAATGCTGTCTCTTACTTTTCTTCTCCTCTACTTCCATCACTTTCTTCTTCCACTCATCAAAAGTGGGAATGTCCTCTTTACTGGGCACAGGAGGGTCTGTCGCTCCCTCGTGGTCCATCATCTGAAAACAAAAAAAAATGAAAAAAGGTCCATTTTGGAAATTACATGTTTTCTATTTCAGAAGCATTATGCTGGGCAGCTACGGCAAATGTGAAATCGGTATTGGCCCCATTATCAACTTAACCGCGTATGAAGCATCAAATATTTTGTAATATGATTTAAATTCTAATAATATAATACAATATAAATACAAACTGCTTGAATCTGGGAAAAAAAATTAATCTTATACAAAATATTTAACAGCAAAACTGCTTTCAATATTGATGATAAGAAAAGAGCAGCATATCAGAATGATTTCTGAAGGACCTCGTGACACTGAAGACTGGAGTACTGATGCTGAAAATTTGGATTCGTATGAAAGGAATACATTTCATTTTAAAATCTAAAATAAATATACAAAAGTTGCTTTAAATTGTAATAATATTTCACAATATTGTATTAAAAACTGTATTTTTTCAGCTTTGGTAAACCTTAGAGACTTCTTTCAGAAACATAAATTCATTATAACGTAACTACACAGACACATTACATGTAAGGTCTATATTGTATTATACACTTTTACATTATAAATTACAAGCAAAAGGGTGGTCTTCCTTCTCTCTCCCCATCACTTTCCCTGTTCCTCGTCTCCCTTATCTCCATCCCTCTCTGTGTGTCTGTTAGTGCCTAAACAGCAGCGCTGAGTGAGCATTTGGTTGATTAAACATTTACAAGGCTGTCCTGTGGAAAACTAACATGCTGATGTGCTCAGTCCCACTCTCTCAGCCTAATCCTCTTTTCTTCCGCTCCTCCACTCTTATGCTTTCTCTTCCATCTTCTCCATTTAGGGTGTATGTGTTAGAGCAGCATTAGGAGAGAGGAGGGGATGTTTTAGCTCTGCAGATCTCTAACAGCGGGGTGTGGAGAGCCTCACTGGTAACACAATACATACCTTTTCACTCTCTGCATAATGCGGGGAAAAGGTAGGGAAGGAACACTATGGGGTGCGCAGCGATTATTGTCATCATGTTACGTTCATTTAGGTGGTGTAAACTAGGAAAAGCAAAACTAGAAGAATGTATCAGAGCTTAAAATGGTTTTAAAATACAGACATCATACCTTTTAGCTCCATTCCTGAAATCTACCCAATTATATGTCATTATAAAAAGGATAACTCTGAATGGATGATCTGCGAAGCCATTATGAAGTAAAAAATATATTTGACAAGATATTAATACTTAGTTTGGGATCAAAGTAAGTTTGTTTCTTTTTTTGAAAGGTAATTTCCTCTTTAAAATCTTTATTTAGCAAAGATTGCATTAAACTGCTACATACTAGTATGCCATCACAACAATAAACTACACTTTAAAATATATAAAACTATATTAAATTACTGTAATATTATCGTGCAATCTTGGTGAGCATAAAAAAAAAAATCTTATTGATTCAAAACCTTTCCACGGTAGTTAATATCTAATGTGATGAAATTGCATTTTATATATTCATCTATTTATTTTTCAATTTGAAGTGATTTAATTAATTACTTTTTAAACTACTGAATAATTTATATGTTTAATTTCTTAATTCTATTTTTCGGCACATATATAGTGTTCTATAGACAACTGCAACAGCAAATTATATTTTTACCATACCAAAGTTGCCCAGCAACAAACTAACAGTAGTATATTAATGGATACACTTGCTTGTTTTGATGATTATTAATACCTTTAACTGTTTATTGACCATTTGCCTTAATTTTCTAAAAGCATTATGCCATTAAAGAGATTTTAGCATGTTTAATGGGGTTTAGTTAATGCAGATCCTCTTGTGAGTATCTGCTTTATCTCTAGCTGTTAGAATGAATTCGCCATGTTAGATTAGTCTGGTAAATAGTGTGTGTACCTGTTGGCTTTGTGAAGGTGGAGGGATACTGGCTTTCTGCCCCAGCTCTGTGAGGTCCAGCTCACTCGGGTCAGCACTGGTCTCTGTACTCGGTTCTCCCAATGTGGCAGACTGGTTCTCTGCTTGCTTCTCCGCATTTTCCTCCACAACACTAATAAGAGCAAGAAAACAGAGGAGAGAGAGGGTGGGGATAGAAAGAGACCTTAGCAGATTGCTACACATAAAAACTAAAATAAATAAAGTATCAGGCAAAACAAGCATTAAAATGGTGTATCATGGCATTAGGAAAGAAAATTAAATGGTAAACCAAATTGCCAAAATGAAATGATGAAATGAGAAATGAAAAAAAGAAAGAGCATGGCCAGAAGACGTGGCTTGATGTGCCTGAAGCAGCTCCGCTACTTGGTTAACCATTGGTTACCAAGTCACCTGATGTAACGCGAGTACCGGAATGTAACCTGCCGTTTACCTGTTGCTCTGTACTCACCTGGGGAGCGTGATGCCAAGGGACTGGCTGAAGGAGGGCACAGAGCCCACCTCACACTGACTGGCACTAGAGTTCTCTACAGGGGCATCAGGACGCGCAACGTCTAGTCCACTGAAGGAAAGAAATCAAATGGTGTTTACCAAGAGAAAGGAAAAATAGAGAGGAATGGGAGAAGAATACTAATGGATAGAAAGGATGAGAGAAAGAAATCTGGCTCCAGGTATGGACTGAACATTTGTCCAGGGTGTTGCTGTAGTACTGCTTTATTACATTTTAAAGGCCTATCTAGCCAATCACAGAGCGATATAGATTTTTGGTCCTTGTTGAAATGGAAGATTAGTAAATGCTCCAAGTCAAGTCATAGTGGACTAGTAAAGAAGGTGAGATCCACTGTGATGTAGTTGGAAACAAACAAAAAAAAAAAACACTGTCCCAAGTAGGTGCGATATGAAGTCCATGAAGTGATGACTGTAATATGCTTGACTGATTCGGTTTAAAAGTTTGGATGCAGAAATGGATCACAATGACTCAAATTTCAAAAAATGAAATTCAAATGAAAAAAATGAGACAAAAAAATATGAAATCAATGACAAAACGGCTGTGCTTGCACTCACCTGGAGGAGCTGTCGGAGGAGGCGACTGAGGTAGGTGACGCTGACTCTTCTGGGCTCTTCTGGAGTTCAGCAGAAGGTGCAGAGGGGTCTTCTCTGTGCGGGTCAGTCTGTGGAGGGGTTAAAGCGGCAGAGGCAGGGGCAGCCTGGTCCTCTGTGGCAGTGGGCTGTGGAGTTTCAGGGTCTGGCTGGGGCTGGGAGAGTGGCGGTGCTGTTTGGGGCTGTGTAGATGTTGGTGGCTGAGCCGATTGTTGTTGGTCTGATTGTTGGGTGCTCTGGGGTTCTGGTTGCTCCTGCTGCTGTTGTTGTTGTTGTTCTTCTAGCACAGGGAGAGGAGACTCAAGCTGAAGCTGCTGCTCCTCCAACACTTCTTCCAAATGCACAGTCTACAATGACAGAAACACAAAGGAAGAGATTAACAATTACACAAAAGAAGGATTTGTTAATTAAAAAAAATCTCGACTATGCTTTGGTTGCAGCCATGAGCTGGAAGATCACAGCGATAAGAGTCTGATAGCGATCAGTAAATCCTATTCATTTTCTCCATAAGGGAGTTGATTTTTAACTAATAAGCAGTAAAAGACAAACCCACTGTGAGTTAATCAACATTTAAACTAATTATTGAAGGCATCAGCCTGTATCATTTCAACTTATTTTTGAACTGTTCATGGTAGAAAAATTACATTATCCATGATTATGCATTAATAAAAAATAATCCGAGAATTGCGTAATGCAGATTGCACTTAAAGGAGCTCTTTAGTGCCCACCTACTCCCATGAAGCACTGCGAATGAGTCAGTCTCCCGAGTTGATGTTGTTCATAACAAACCAAAGGCTTTGCTTTTAATGCAAAGGGTTTAAAGTCAAAGGAAGCAAATATAACTGAAACAAATATAAGCTGGTGTGTGACCTATGCCACGAGTCACATCCAGGATTGAGACATTGTAATAGAAGAAAACAGATATGAAGGGTGGACTGCACTGGCACCTGTTTGTGTTTCTCTTCGAGCGGGGCGTCTTGTGAGGGCAATGATGTTTCCTTTAGAGCAGCTCTCTCTGTTTCCAGGCCCACGTCATATGATGACTGAGTGTGAGTTGCTCTTTCCTCTTCGACCTTAAAGATAAAAACAATATTACTTATGAATAAAACTTCTAATAAAGAGCAAGAAAGGGTTACGAGGCAGCCCCTGGTCACATGTACTTTTGTTGTTTCCTTGAGAGCAACATGATCATTGTGCTGAAAATCTGTTTGGGCTCCTCGGAGGGGTTTGGACTGACATGAGGTGGAGTAAGTGACAGGAGTGATGAGTGAGTTTTCATTTTGGGTGAACTATTCTTTCAAAAACAGGTAAGCTGACAGAACTGGCTTTGTTTCTATGAGGGTGAAAGAGCAAGGGCAAACAGCTAGCGTTCATATTTGGCAGGAGCATAGAGAAAACACTTTAGTGATTACCGGAATGGGGAAAAAATGTGCTGAAGTGCAAAAGGTGAAAGTTTACAGATTTGTGCTTTAGCTGAGCATTCGATTGCCTCAGTAACTCATTTAGAAATTCTGGACAACCTGTAAAATCCACACCCCTATACAGCCTTAAATCTATAGGGTACACAAGGGGAGGTGGGGTCTTTGTTGGAGCCCCGGTCTGTAAGAACCTTTACAGATTAGCTTGTTCAGAGACAATGTCAACAACAGTCTGCACCCTGAATGAGGAACTATTGCACAACTCCAGGGGCTATTCAAACCTACACCACAGCCAAACAAACGCTCTTCTCTAAAAGGTCAAATGAATATGATTCCCATTTCATAAAACAAAGTTAAATCCCAATGGTGTTAAGCCCTTTGTCACTTCAATCAGACAGAGTAAGTTATTTTTATTTATTTTTGCTCTACAATCTTTATCTTATTTGTTCACCTCACTGGTTTGCACTCTATCTGCAATGTGCCTTGCGCTTCTTTAACTTATTTTTATTATTTTCTTTTTATACATGCCCTTATTTGTATAGTTGTATGTTATTTTTAGATTTTATCTGTATTTTTAGGCTCTACTGTTACTGTTGTAACCCAATTTCAATTCTGTGCATGTATGTACTGTACATGTGGAAGACTTGACACTCTCATTGACCTAATAACAGACAGTTTGAGGCGTTTAGTTGGTAACTGTGTCGAGTCATTGTTTTGCGTTACATTTTCGCCGGCCCCTGGTTCCTGCGTTGCGTAACGGCTGTCATCCTGTGCAGGGAGTCCTGGGCCAGAGGAGATCTCTTCTGAACAATAAACATGATGACAAGAGTGCCTGCAACACACAGAGACAAACATAAGATTCCCAAACACAGAAAGGATTTGTTTGTGAGCTACATGCACCAAATATAAGAGCAATGTATCTCTACAATGTGAAATAAAAACTCTTAAACTCTTCTGAGGTGGTAAGAGCTCATGATGACATTGCACTCACATACATCCTCCACCACAGAGAGAAACTTGCAAGGCTTTGATGCAAGATTATGCCTTTTTTGTTGTCGTTTTAAATTCTTCAGTCAGCCCGAGGTGAGAATCTTATGTTCAGATTAGTGATGTGCAAAACCACATATTTTCAGAATATTTGGTGGGTTTCCTAATGAATTTGACTGGTTTAGGGTCCACACAATGAATAAATTGGTTGCTTTGTAAAGAAGTGTCAGTATTGCAGATGAGGAACCATGACAAACCATTGTAATCTTGAAACACTGATTTCAATGATAAGGTTTTAGTGTGCTGACTGTCTAACAACTTTAATAAAAATACATCACCAATAACAATTATAATAGCAATTATGATTCAGAACTTATTAATTGTATTTTTTGGACCATAAGGAAATAGTGAAGAGAAGGAAGAGGAAATGGAAAACCCGGAGCAGGATTCAAAGACTCAATGTGTCAAAGCATGTGCTCGGTCTTTCATTCTGATCTCATTTTTTTACACAGATACATGTGAGGAACAGGACTCAAGAATTCAATTCTAGTTTAGTTTTACTCCAGTGAACATTTTTGCTCGGCTAACTATTGCTTCACTCTTCACTGGGTTGAGAAATTAACTGTATGAATGAAACGGCCAGTTAATCATTACACAGTTTTTACGTGGTGAAACACAATTGTAAAGACACATGAAGAACTATGATTTCTGTGATGTGGAAAACACAACATTCTATTTTATAACATGAAATGTCACAGAATTTGACAAAATTCCAAACCACCAAAATAAAAAAACTTTAGATTAACTAAGAAATGTACAGAAATGTATTACTATGTATTCTTACAATAATAATAATAATAAAAGTAATACAATTAAAAAAAACATTAGGAACATCACACAATCAAAAGATCTTATGTTTTAATTTATACAGTACACCTCCGTAAGAAACTTTTTTTTTTTTTTTTATACAATTATTGACATTTTATTTATTAATTTGCCATCATTTGACTATACATTTGTATTAAATCATAATACACAAACTAGAAAAATTAATACCGGAATGTAATTTGGGTGAAATAAAAGACTGCACAGGACCCTTGTTAAAATTGTAATAGTTTATAACATTTTTTGTTTTTAATTTACATGGCCCTGGCATTTCTATTTGCTGTTTAGCTTTCAGCTGTATTTAGTTAAATGTATGCCACCTTGCAACACTGTCCGTTCAGCACCAAAAACATGACACACTGCACCAAACTGATCAATGAATCGTATACTCTATAGTCATCTCCTCCTAATCCTGCCAGTCTAATTTAACCAGCTCAGATCTACACTGGAGGGCAGATGCATAGTACAAGATTTTTGCCATGATTTTACCTTCCAAGAAAGCTGTCAGATGATTTGTTAGAGAATGAACAACAGCTGGGGCTTGTCATTGTACGCACTCTCGTTTCAGATGGTAACAGAGTAACCTGAGAGCGTCACCTTGGCTAGATTTAGGAGTCAGGTGAACCTGTACACATGCAGGCTAATGTTAGCACACTGTCAGCACCTCGGCCTGTATGGGTCAAACCCTAAATCAATGTGGAACATTATCCACCTCTGATGGGACTCTACTCCTCATTATCAGGCCTTGTAATTAGGTGTTTACTTCAGGAACGCATGTATGGTCAAGACACACCCACTGGAAGACATAATGGGACCGTTTACAATAGGGAAAAATAGCATAAATGAAATTGTAAAATGATGTTTGTAAGACAGCAGAGAGAAACAAAAGTCTTTACACCCCTCTGATTCTATACGCTGTAACGAATGGGTTGATTATTAATGGGTCAAACCTTGAACACACACAAACTCACAAAGATATAGCACCCATATAGGTGTCAGTAGTGAGTTATTGAGCAACAGTGTAAATATGCCTGTGGGTCAAATGACACAACAATAATGTAAGGGACATCACATACACAGGCAAACTAGTTGTCTATGACAGCAGCTTAGTGAGGACAGCTAAATAAATCTAGACAGAAGAACGCACGTTTACACTGGAATTATCATTTTCAAAAATATTTCTTTTTTTTTGGAATGACTGTATTAAAACTTACTACATTGTCAAAGCAATATTTGAGCTTTATTAAATGTAACAAACCAAATTATTTTGTGGGTAAAAGGTAAATATGTTGGGCGTTATTTTGCATTTTTCTAATTATCAGCCAATATGCTTCACCGTTTTACTTTATTACTTTTTATTACTCTGAAACATGCTGCAACTTTCCCACATGCCAGTAGTTTAGTCTTAAAATTTTGCAGAATTAAAGAATCAGAAAATACTGTTAGTGAACTCTGGTTTATGGTTGGTTGAGTCCACACAAAAGACTGCTGGAAATGAAAAAGGTTCTCATGTGAAAGAGTGTTTTATTTCGAGCAGCAGATGAGTACCCCTGATTAATGTGTGATAATCAATGTGTCAGTACAATAAACAAGACCGGCTGATCCGTCTTGAGATCATATCTTTGTGCTAATGACCAAATAATTAAAGATTTAGGTCGGTAACTCAGGATGTTCCAAATAATAATTGGCTCAGGACATCTCAATTAGTAATATAATTAAATAATTGATTCAGTCATTATTAAATCGACCTTTAATTTATTATTTATTATTAATTATGTGAGAAGCAGAACAGATTAGTGGTCAAAAGCACTATATTTGTAGTACAGCTTAGAAAAAGCACAAATGAAATGCAATTGTCCATTCCAGCTCATCTGTAGATGACACGAAGCATGTCATCATCAGCTGCTGCTATTTCCAGCAGGCAATGTTTCACATACAACGTCCAGTGCTTATTGTGTCTCACCACGATTCTTTCCACATATGTAATGATCTACATTCATTGGCACACACCAACAGATTTTAATGATGGAAATCATTTTTGGCTTCATGTAAAAGTCAGCACTGAATGAGGATCACTGAGAGAGGTGGAGCAGGAGGCAGTACACAAAAACTCAAATGTAGGTCAAAGAGTGATTCATCAGTATGGATCGGTGTCAAATATAACCCTCCACAGATGAATGAGATCAAGCCTGCTAACATTTAAAACTTACATTCCTCCATATCAAACAAGACTCACTGTGGGACTGTGTGGAGAAGATATTGACACATACTTTATGCTGGCAATTATGAATCCAGTCCTAGTAGCCAAATGTCTTTTTACTACACCGCAGCAAAACCATCAGACGTCATGACGAGAAAATGGGTCAAACCCTTACCGTAAAAAAGAGAGGGGAAAAAAATGTGTTTATATTCTCTTCCCAAAAAGGGTCATTGAACTCGAACAAAGTAGCAGCTCAAACGAATCGCAGGTTGGATTTTTGCCCTCTTCAGTTTCAAATACTGCCCCTTTGTGATGTTACATAACCGCGCTCCAAGTCTCAAGTGATGCGGAGTGTGTTAAATGACCACAAACAGAGCAGAGCAGAGCAGCTATGGGGGGAAATAAATGTCCATTTTTAGATATTCCCGGACCGCTGTTGGGAAGCGGCCAAACACAAGGAGGCCGTGTGGCCCGCAAGCATATCAGAGCTACTGTTGCTCTTCCGTTGGACAGGAGGCTTATGGGAACTCAGTGGGAGAAAATCAGCTCACATTTAGCTTTTATTTATGAGAGCACTTACAGGGAAGCACAGCAGCAGGGATCGAGCAGACACACATGAGTTGATGACAAAAGGCAGAACTAGGAAACCAGATAAATTCATCAAAAAATCCTAAAACAAAAATCCATGTTTTGACATTAATATTATATGTAACATTTCATGAGCAGCAAATCAGCTTAGTAGAATGATCTTTGAAAGATTATGTGACACTGAAGCCTGGAGTAATGATGCTGAAAATTCACCTTTGCCATCACAGGAAAAATTTAATTGAAACAGAAAATAGTTATGTTAATGTGAAAAAAAATATTTACATATTTTATCAAATAATAGCAGTCTTGGTGCAACCTTCAGAAAAAAAAATTAATTAATTAATAATAATAATATTAATAATAATAATAATAATAATAAAAATACTCTTATTGGCTTTAGACTTCTGAACAGAAGTGTACCCCTTTTAACTATAAGATTAGTTTTTGTCCTAACAGAAGAATCATTGACAAATCAACCATTTTGTTGGCTGACTTGTTGCTTAAGTTTTACTTCACCAAACAAATATCACATGTGCATGAAATACATTTTATTTTCACCCTTAGGACAAGATACAGGAAAAGATACCAAACTAGTTCAAGTACAAACACATTTTTCTTTTGTTGAACCAAAAGATCATTCCACACCCTCCTCCGATAGTCATCTGAAACTGGAACTCTTGAAGTGCTAATCAAAAATTAGGAATCAGGAATCAGCTACATATTCACATAACAGTGTCAGTGGGTAACCATCAGTGTATCATGGTCGTAGCCTTTCAAGAGAACTGGTCCCGATCACCTCACTTTACAGCATGTTCCACCATGCCAAGAAAGAAGCCAAATTGTAGGAAAAAAACTCAACACAAGATGCAATGCAATTCAGAATATCACTACCCAGCAGTCATCGTGGTCCATCTCAGGTCTACAGGAAGGCCTGTTCAAACAAGTGAGGGATGCTGCGAAATCGCAGTGCAGGTAAAGACAGAAAGTATGCACCAGGATAGAAAATGTGTGACGGGACACTTCACAACCAATAATGGAAATCAAGTTGCTGATGCACCATTTGAAGCAACGCAATTCGTGGCGGTGCTTACTCATCCAGACAGGCTGAGAGAATAAGTTTAGGAAAGCCAGGCGCCCGGCAAAATCCCCAAACATTTCCTGTTAGCTTTAGCCCTTCATTCCAGAGCAGACCAGGAGCAACAACTATACAACAATCCTAAACAACACTGCCATTGAGCTTCAAATCATCTACCAGGGAATTAACACTTTCAATGTTATCTTAGCTTTATTTTATGAAAAGAAAAAGAGAGCATGAGAGAGAGAGAGTGACAAGTTATGTTATAGTCAAAACTGACTAGTGCAAATACGAGAGAAACACCTGGACTTGCAAACTGTATATAAATAATTACTGATGAATGTTCATGCAAATACTGTGGCTGCTTCTCATGGTTGATGGAAGTGGCACATTATTTATACAGCCACTGTTTACCAAAGATAAAAGTGTGCATACATAACATGGTGATAAAACTTACAATTAGGCAAATTAAGTAAGAGGGAAAAGTATTTGTCCCATACATAAGTTCTCGTTAGGAAAGGTTATCAAACAGAAACATACTGGCATTTAAGCACCTAAATTGATGCTTGAACCAAGAACTGAACTGTATCGTGACCTAAACTACTGATTCATAGGCCCTTCCTTGATATTAGGAATATAAATATATATGTATCATAATTAATAAAGTATCTAATATGTGAAAATGGGAAAATATTTTGGCTATTCAGAGGCGTGTCGCTGTACCTAGACTCACAATGACGCATGAAGTGAAGAAACATTTAAAGATCTACATGATCCTACATGCACAAGGGCAGACATCATTGAAAATGATCATCATTGAAAACTCACAAGTGAGTTTTTTTTTTAAATTAATAAACGTTCTGCATGCTGTCAGGCATTTGTCACAGTTCTCCATGAGGGAGTGGCTGTGAATGGACGCTGCTGTAAACTGTGGCTTCCATGTGAACAGGGCTTTCTTTATAACATCATGCCTCCAGGCCAAACGCTTTTGAATGTGTCTAAAATTAGGCAATGAGGAAAGTCCTCTAGGCACATCTCGTGATTTTGGTCTGGTTAAATAAGTGAATATTTGTTTTTAAGTGAGATGTAGAATCCAAAAGTAAAAAAAAAAAAAAAGCTTTTAAAGTAAAAAAAAAAAAAAAAGTTTTAAATCATCATCTGGTGTCACATTCCAAGCCAACTTAACCCCCATCTGAATACCTCCAAAATGATATTACAATTGACACAATTTAAAAAAGGAACAGATTAAGGATGCACACATATTAGATTTTGGGATGATACCAATAAGACAATTATTTTCATGTACTGATACCCAATAGATGACTAATATTGAAATTCTATACCATAAAAAAAAAAACAATTGAAAATTAGCTATAAAATTAAAATTGTGCAATACTGTGCAGTATTTAAAAAATGATTTGACATTTGCTAACAATTATTATAAATTGATTTTCAATTATTAGTGTTTAAAAATATTTTAAGTGAGTGTTTTATCTAAAAATAGAGGAAATTAGCTTGCAATATTAAATATATAATATTGACTGATACAGATAAATCTCTCTCTCTCTCTATGTGTGTGTGTGTGTGTGTGTGTAAAATAATATGTTTACGAATAACCTATATGATGCCAGTGTGTATTGTTTCCACATATCAAACATGGCTATTTGACCAATTTATGACCCGTGACCTCATCCGATCACATCACCACATGAGTTTCAAAGGTTATTCTTAATGCAGCAATGTGTTTCAAACGGTATATAAAATGACTGCATTTTAAATAGGCAAATGTTTGATGAGGAAAAGAAATCCATATCAGTTTGTTTTGGATTCATAAAGTGGCCTTTGACTTGCCTATGTGGCACAGGAACGGAGCATCTGGCATGTTAAAAAGAAAACAAAAAATAAAAGCAAAAAGCCTAAACAGCATCTGATTCACAAAGTCAAAACACGGTGACTAGACACTAAATGTCAATACAAATGCAATTGCATTGTGTCCTGCAATATAAAATACACAAACACATAGTCCTAAATCCAGAACGCAGAGATTAATAATCTCAGGCAGGAAGTGCCAGCAGGACAACAATAGTAACCTAAAGCTAAATCACTTTAAACCATATGAACAGTCTCTTGAAAGCAGGGGGGATGGTCTGAATGATGGTAAATGGTGAAATGATAAATAATAAATGAACTGAGGCTAGGGAAAATAGAGATTCAACAGATTCAGATGTGCACAGAGGGACGTGGACAGGGGAGGAACAGAAGAATAGGCTGGCGGGGCATGCAGCCAGAGCTCTCCCAAAAAGTAGGCCAATGCTGTGGCTAGACGAAAGCATTCTGCCACAGAGCAAACACCAGAGCGGAAGATGCCTGAGCCCTCGAGCTGACAGGGCTGGAAATGAAGTCATTGAAAGTAGAGGTGGGAGAAAATATTGACTGACTGATGCAACGCAATTCTCCCTTCAACAATTCAGAACATTTCAGAATCGATTCTAAGCTCGTTTTTTTGGCACTTGTGTGCACTAGAGACAATCGCGGCGGGATTCACTGCACAGGATATGCACGGTGAACCTGTGTGTGTTGACCTGCCATTATTTCAGTGTTTTACTTTAGATGTGATTTCATTTATGCTGTTTGGAATGCTGTATGTATTAGATGCACGAAACTCACATACTGACAGACAAGTGTTTCCCATATGGGGATTTATTCGTGGCAGCCCACCAAAATATCAGCACTGACCACCACAAATAGATATTCCAAAATGCTTTGACTTTGTTGAACAAACATGATCTTTGCACATTTCAAAGTCAAAATTCTGCCACTGTCTATGACAGTAGTTCTCAACCTTCTTTTTCCCACTGGGCCGCACTATGGTCCAAGTGTAAGCCTCACTGGCCACACGTATATAATTTACATGTTATGTCACCAATACAAACCAAGCAGGTTAATGATATCATCTTATTTAGGCTACAATATGCTAATCGATTACATTGATTGAAATAAATAAATAAATTATAAATCACCATTAATAAAACCTGATGCTGTCAGGAGCTGACCAATTTTGTGAAACTCTGCTCGAAAGGAGCAACAGCACAATGAGGATGTGATTTTAAGTTGCAGTCTGTACGGACGCACAGAAGCGTGACTTGACGCGTGACATTGCAGAAAATGTGCATTCACAAATTTAGCCTATGTTGATATGTTATAAAATATCAATGTGTCATCAGCGCAGATGAACAGTTCTGCAATCCAATGCACGCAATAGGCTAAAGCTTGGCGCAAAGCACCGGCAAAAGTAATTACCATGAATGTGTGAGGGGGAAATAAGGAAATATTAGAATTATTTACTAATAAATTGCATTTTCTGAGTTAGTGTTGGAAGGATAAAGTTGCGGATTCTGACTCGCCATCTCCTCAGACGCGCCTTTAGAGAGAAGTCGGCTTATGATTATAATATAATAAATGGCAAAACTAAAATATAAGTACATAAACCGATTAATCGTAAAAAAAAAATAATCGACAGATTGATCGATTATCAAAATAAGGCGATTATCAGCCCTAAATGGTAAATCAATATCATGTTACAAAAATGTTTTCATTCATGAATTATAAAAATGTATGTTTGGATCGTGCACTGTAAAGTCTATGTTCAAAAATGTGAGTGACAGTTAAGGGGAAAGCACTCTTAGATACTGAAAGTACTTTGTGTTGGCTTGTATGTTTTAAAGCTATATATTTAGTAATAATTGTTTTCATTTATTATTAATTGTAATTATTTTTAAAAAATTTGCCTGATTATATAATTTAATAAAAATGCACAAAATACATTTTATATAAAATTTATATGAAAACGTAGCTACGTGCAGATATGATGCATCATGGCATTGAACTGAATCAGGATGTTGATATGATAGTTGTAATTGTAATAAAATTGAATCGTGAAACCAGTGAACATTCACACCCCTAACTGAAAGTCATTGAGAATTAAATCCCATGCGTCATAATCTCTCCACTTCTCACTCAATGTCTTCATAGAATGAAGTTGAATGTAACGAAATCATGAGTCAGGCTTTCAATCCACAGGCGCTTATGTGACATTTGCTCCTGTTAAATTCCCAAAGAGGCAATGGAGGCCTATGCGTGACTTTTTGATGTATGTGCTAGAATCAGTGTAAGGGGTTTCATCTATTATAGCTGAACTGGTTAACAGATGAGGACTAGACATGAACAGTTATTCAAATACTCGGTGATAGGAGTGCTAAACAATAAATGGTCAATATTAAGATCATATTATTAAAACAATTAAATTAAAAAAACAACTAAGAATCAAATGTTTGATCTCTAGGAGGAAGTTTGACCTAAAAAAAAATTGAAATAAAATAAAAATCGTATCACTTCATGGGCATTTTATACATTTGAATATGCGTATACATTTTTCTAACTATGTAAATACCTAGTATATTTTATTGAGTAGAAATAAGTAACGAGTGTGTGTAAAAAATATTTGTAAAAATATTTTTCCATTATTAACAACTGGAAAAGTCATGGCCACTTTGAATATTTTTGGAACAATGGAATTAAAAAGGTCGCAACCCACTGCTTTTAATGCTTTAATTTGAATGTGCAAAATGATGAAGATGGAGAACTAAATATATAATATCTTCCAACACTGAAAAATGGCTGTAATTATCAGACAATAACCATATGATGTGTTTCTGTCCCTAGAGAACTCACATTGAAAACAGAATATAGCCAGACGTACTCATCCCTAAATACAGGGACGTTATTAGTCTCATATAATGACCACCTGCGGACTGTCGTGAGAGAGTGCAAAGGACTGTGGGAGCCTGAGGCTGCCATTCATTAAACCGAGAAGCATACTCCGTGAAAGAAGGCCAAAGCTTTTAGAAACTGGAGTGAATCATATGTTGCAGGCATTCATGCAGCTAATGCAACCTGACCGTGCCAGCAGACACGTCACAGAGCACTGGCCTATTCAAGCCCATATAAAAACACTAGCACTGCATCTCATCATACAGTCACTGCAGCATCATGTCTTCCACTCACATGGCACAAACAATTCACAAGGAGATCTGGATCAGATCAGGCCTGCTTTACAAACCAAAACACCTGCTTAGTCCAACTCAAAAATCCTTAGGCTAACGTGATGAGATGAGGTTATAAAAGATGATTTTAGTAGCTCAGCTCACGTTAAAGCCATCGATTGAAATTAAACTCCTGACTTCTTCAACAGGCAAAGCTCAGGGAAGCAGAGTCAGCACAGCAGAATCAGGCCAGGGTTGGGCAGGGTCTCTGTGCTTTATTGCAAAGTATCTAGGTTTTCATCCAAGATGAATCCACAGATGATGCCAGAATTATGGTGAGACAGAAGCAAGAGCACAGCATCTCAATCCCATTTCCAAATGAGATTCAGGATAAGTCCATCAACAATGGCATGAAAACAACAAAGAAACCTGACCCAAATGCCTTTAAGCATTTAGGTGAAGAGTTATTCTCTCCCTTATTTGCTTATTTAAAAAAAAAAAAAAAAAAAAAAAAAAAAAAAAATCAAACATTCACAATCTACTTAGTCATTATTAAACAGAAGACAATCACCAGTGTCATTTAACCATTGTCCTTCTTTCTCCCAAATATCAAATACCCATTTCGGTCCTACCACATCCTTAATCAGCAGACACACAGGATCTGATCTGTGTTTCACAACTCTGTTAGAGGAAACAACACCGTCCACAGCTCAACATGTTGACATAAGACTAACTATAGGCATAGACCATAGAAATGTGTCTTTGAGATCAGGCAATATGGCCTGTCCCAAATGCACACTTCAATTAACAATTGCATAAAACAGCCAAATAAATTATTTTACATGGTATCACAAAAAAGAAAAGTGCATCCATGTTTGTCAGACAAGCAGGTTTTAGTGCATTTAAAAATGACCAGACTTTAACATACATAATTACACTTACTATTGTTTATTACATGTACATATATACTGTACTGTATAGTAAAAGTGTATCATCACACACTTTTACAAAGAGCCAGTACGCAAGAAGAAATGTGATTGTTTTGTATTTGTCACTGAGGAAGCACATAGTTTTTTAACCAGCCATTTGCTTGTTAACTAATCTAGGGCTGCAAGATTAATCCAAATTAAATTGCAAAGGCGATAAAAGGTGATTAGGCAGAAGCTGTAATTGTCATGCGTATCTTTCAGTGAAACATGGTTCTGTGATCAGCAGTAAAGCTATGCAAACAGCTTTCATAATCACTGAATGATTTCTTAGTGATGATAATGATATTTCATAATCATGCAAATATAAAGCATCCCACAAAGTTCTCTCGAATTTAGAAAACTAAACTGAAACTTTTGTTTCATTGCTTCTGCTTTCCAAACATACCCTGTTCTGTTCTCTCTTCCTATCATTTAATTACAGAGCAGGTGCAGTTTTTTTTATTCGGAGTCTGGCTCAGTCCACTCATCCGGTTGTTTCCCAAGCGACGAGTTCAGACATTCCCCTACGCTTGACAGGATAGGGACAGAAAGACAGAGATACAAAGACAGAGAGAGAAGCTACAATAATGGACCTATCTGGCTCTGGAAAAGACAAACCAAATGAGTGAAGGCAAAATAATAGAGAGCCAGTCTGAGTGCCAGCAAAATGTGTTTGTCCACATCCATGAAAACGCAGTTTATTTAAACATAACCCAATGTTCATTCTCTGCCTCTTGAGCCAAAGATTTCAAGCACATTAATTTGATACAGGTTTAATTTCCTTTATTCTAATAAAGAGCATCTGCTCTGACATTTTTCACCAATGGGTCACTAAAATCTGTATTCAATTATCCACATTTCACACAACACGGTGTCTTCTTGGCCTACTGTGTAACAATACAAAAATATTTGTTAATATTAATGAGCTAGTCCAAAAGATACAAATATTTCAGATTGTGTTAATTCACTGGATCAGATATTCAGAACTTTAAAGAAAAGGCAACTCATAGTTTGAAAAAAAAAACAAAAAAAAAACAGACCCCATGGTGTGGGCAGCAAGACAAGGAAGTGAGAATCAGAGGGAAATAAGTGTGTGAGACACCATGAGGTAACATGGCATGTTCATAACAGCAAACAGGGATGTTTTACCTAGGAATGTTAAGTAAATATATACCACAGTCTGAAGCGCTTGATTTCAGCGAAGAACACAACTGAGCTGGTGATTTGGACTATAGTTTAAAGCCAGATGAAATACTTTACTAAGGGATTTCATATAGTAACAGTAAATGCACCATGGTATTGTCACAGAAATTAGGGATATTCAAGCACTTTTTTATATTATTAACATAGACATGTATCAAAAGGAGTAATTGAATATAATTACAGTATTTTTGTGATTGAGCTACAGTATTTGTGCATTTATACTAAATGTATTTTTCATATAAATAACGTTACACAAAACCATTACGTTACATTTTTACCATTTTTAATGAGATGCTATTTGTGTGGTTTTAACTGTGGTTATCATGATCTAAATGTATATTTCTATGGAAGACCATTGGTTATTTTAAATAAAACTCAGAAAAGCTAAATTTCATCATATAAAAATGAGGTTGTTACAATTATTATAGATGTTACGGTTTTTGATAATTAACATAAATTTACATCTACTTCCTAACTCGAGCTAAAACTACGGTCAACTCAAGCTACTGTCAAATTTGCGTTTCTAAGAGATAAAAATACATAATATTGTTAATATTGCAGCCTGCACAGCAAACTGTGCTGAAGAAACACTTCATCTAAGTCAGGAACGCAAGCCTATTTCATGGTTTGAAACAATATCACTCATGCAGATACGAAGAAAGTTATTTTTCAATATTGACATTTATTTTGTTGAGGAGAAATGACTGGAAAATAACTCGATGAGAAGTTTTTGTCATGTTCTGACCATAAAGTGTATATATGTCATACTAAATGTTCATACTAAAAGCTATTAAAACAAATATAGTGAATGTAGCCATGTAAACTATGCAATAAATAGCCTATATGCATAAAACGGGTTCAAATCAAATTAAATTCCGACACTGCAACAAGAATCTACAAGGAAGCTGGTGTCAGGAAGAGTTCCTTAGAATATTTGACTGTTGACTGCTATTTCACGTCACATGTGCTTCACATATGTTGTGACACCGCACTCTTCTCTTGAAAGTGTGGGACTGAGAAATTCTGAGGAATCAGAAAACGTTCCAGTAAAAATACCAGATGAGCAAGATAAAGCGGGGCCTTTTTGAATGAAGACAAGAAATCCAAATCCAAATGGAGAACCTTTTATCTGAAGAAAAAGCCTCTTGACACCGGATGGGCTCTTTGGCCTTTGCATTCCTCACGTAACCACCAACCCCCACTCTATCAGCCCGAGGTATGTTCAGAGTCATCCTTTCTCTCGCTGAATCAGGCTGTCAGCACACGGATATTTCTTACCCATCCACATGCTAAAAACAGTTAGGCTTATATGACAACTACGGCCCAAAGACAAGAACACCGTTACAGCCCTCATGGGATGGACTTATGTAAGAGGCAGCACAAATGGCTTTTTAACTTGCTTTCAGTGAGGCGTGTATTTATATGCATGTGCATGACTGCTCGGTTGTCTGTGTAAGAGGAAATGAGGCCCCTTGTAGTGCAAAATCAACCAAGCGCTCCAAAACAACCTTACAGTAGTGAATTAGTATACAGACCTAGACTGAAGAAGGGCCAAGACATATCTAGACATCAGAATAATCTTTGGGCTTGATCTGATGCATCACACAGAACACCCTGGACTACCACCACAACACCCTAGCATCATGGTGTTAAAATGGGTCTCATTTATAAAGTATGCATGAAATCTGCATACAAACTTAGATTTATACAAAAACAAATCATGATTCACAGACAACTTTCAAACTAAAAACGTATTCTAAATTTACCAAAAAAATAAAGGAACAACAGAAACCACACGTGCAAGAATCACATAGCCTTCTCTGGGTGGCCTCATAATTATGTTAAGATTAAACTGAATAGGTGGAGATTTCATTTTAAATGCATTTCGTTATATACAGTGAAAGATGGGTAAAAAGAAAAGCTGCGTATTCAAGGCTGGCTAATGAGATGCCTGTAAAAGTGATGTGACATGTATGGGGTCTCATACTCAAAATTTGTGCTCTCCATTTAACCTATCCAAGAGCAGCAGTGAACACACACACTCCCGGAGCAGTGGGCAGCCATGTGCTGAGGCGCCTGGGTAACACTTGGGGGTTCGATGCCTTGCTCACAGGTCTCACCGCAGTCGTGATACTGAAGGTGAAAGAGAACGATGAACATTCACTCCCCTCACCAACAATCCCTGCCGGTACCAAATAGCTGCGACCTTTGGGTTACAACGATTGTCCCCTTTAATCTGTGCCTGTATGAAAAGGGGTTTATTGTGTTTGAACTGGTTTTGAAGATGGCATACTTGGCATTGCTCGTGGATCTTGCTGCTATGTAAGAGTAACAAAAGGCTGTAAAGGAAAGGTTGTGTGGAAAACCCTTGCATGGTAATGTAGCACACGTTCACTCGTTTGAGACACTCCAAATTCATTAACATTAGATTGAGGTTAAAATGATTTCATGGGCATACGAATGTGTTGTGAATTAGGTTGAATTTTTTGTGTACAAATACGAAGTAATCCATGCAATTAGTAGTAAAAAAGACCAAATATCTTTTTTCATTTTTATTTTACCGTTCTTGTGGAAGAGTGAAAGCAAACAAGCTGCTTTATTTAATGCCTTAAGTTCTGAATATTGTACACAAGCTACATCATGCCAAAACCAAGGCTCACTCAAGGATTATGCGGTCACTGACTTATTTAAATCTGTAAAATTATGAAACAGTCACATGACCTGAAAACTGACAACAAACTGGTAAACTAAATACGACATGCAGTGCTGCGGTTCTCGTGAGAACAGGTTCTGTCTTCAGGGTACAATATAGGAACCGGTTAGATGAAAAACAAGCCAAATTTTTATTTCAATCCATATATATTTAACGCAAACATTTGATATGCACGTATCAGTGATTTCACATCCTCTTCTTCTCTATGATGATACAATGTTATTAGCATTAATCAATAAAGCTACTGCTTCATACAATAGCAGACAATGTACCATTGCAGACCAGCAAACAAAGCACAGGGGCTGGTAGACCAGCTGCCTTCCTAATTCAATCCTTCTTATCTAATACTCGATTATATAACGTCATTGCTTACTACTCAGGGCTCAGTCTGAAAGTATTATCTCTAAATCATTATCAGCCTCATGCTGCTATATGTGTTACACAGATCCAGCTGCAACAATGAGAAATGGTTTGAAGGTTTAAATGAGTGACATCATCGCACAGTCTGTGATAAGAAGAGTAAGATTAACACCAAACACCTAGACTTTTCTCAGTGTAAAGCGGTTTCCTTTCTCTACACAACCTGATGCATAAAGAGACGAAAAGAAACACAATTTGGGGCTCATGTCTTGCCTGAGATGTGGCTTTATATTTGCACACTGAATGGAGTTAATATTCATGTCTTCTTGCGGTTGAATGGATTAAAGTCACTTAGATGTTTTAAAGCTGCAGTAGGTAACTTTTGACGCTCTAGCGGTTAATAAACAGAATTGCTTGCGTCTTGCGGAAGAACATCGTAGCCGGATCTACTTCTCTCTGTTTATCTCTATGAAGAATCACAAAGGTACTGGGTTACTCCCCCGCGGTACCCCCGAAGCAATCTAAAATAGTCCGAATATAAACACTTATTATAGGTGCACCCTAGTGATTCAGGACAAGCTAAAAACACAGTTTGGAAAATGGATTTCATGGTGTACTCGCTTATTATATACATTTTTCTACATTTTGAACACAAACAAAGTTACGGTCCGTCTTGGCAGCTCTGATTGGTTGTTTTTTACCGGGAGCGATGGAGTTTCTGCAAATTGCAATAGGACCACTGGGAGGAGCCAGAGGAGCTTGATTTTTTCTGTCTCATAGTCTACTGTCAGGACATAATGACAGGTTTAACAAATATGTAAAAAATATATTTTTTTACAAAAGTTACCTACTGCAGCTTTAATTAACAAGGTTTAAAAATATATATAAATGATAAGCTTTTGTGATGACGCAGCAGTGGTCCGACTGGTCCAGTGACTGATCCGTCAACTGTCCCGACCTTCTTTCACACTGGCCCCGGGGCCATCAAACGGTCCTAACTGTCTAACCCTAATTCTGATGGTTTTTTTGTGAAGGAGAAGCAGGCGGAGGCAAACTTAGCCTACAAAAACATGTCATGACTGCAGCTCTCTATTACAGTCAACACATGACTGTTGAAATGTCAACCCACAGTTACACGCAGAGAATAATGAACACAAAGGTTCCTTACAGAGCAGAGGGTAACATTCAACATGCTGACATTCTTATGTTTTAGACAGCAGTTGAATGATCAGTTCACTATTCTAAAAACAATGCAAACTCAGAAAGCCAGCACAAGGTTATAATGTTTTGTTTGTGTGTGTGTGTGTGTGTGTGTGCACGGTGTACTCCGTCATATAGGGAAGATGGGGCCCCTCCCCTTATAGCCATACTACGGTGGCCACAAAAGGGCCAAGAATGGTTTGTTTTTATCCAGACGAACTGCATAAGAGAGATGTGATGTTATTGCACAATCACAATAACCCAAGAACACTTCCTTAAATGCTTAGTTTAGGCTTGTTTTAGCTGATGAGGTTAACAACTAAACATTATCTGAACTATTTTAAATCACAGTGTGAAAAAAAGGCTTTATTTCCCACCTGTTTAGTTGTCAAAAACTAAAAAAAAGGTTATATTTTTTACCGTCTCTGGGGATTGGTCACGACTAGTATTGAACAAGACATCTTCAGTTTTTGCAATGCAAATTTCAAGTGTGTTTAAAGACACCATGTTAAGTTGAAGTTCATTTTCAAAAAGCATTCATAATAGTTCTGTGGAAGAGGAGAGTCGTTTATGTCTCACAAAGAATTCAAGGCCAGAATAGCTCCGAGCCGGTGAGTTTTGTTGCTGGAGGCCTGGAGAAAGATGTCACGGCAGAATGCTACATTCTCAGCTAAGTAGGTAAGAAGGAAATGGACAGGAGGAGGGAAAGAAAGAATAAGGAAGAGATCAAAAATAAGCAGCAGAGGAGAAGAGCCTCTGGCTGTGGGTCTGATTGTGTGCCAAAGCAGCGTCATGTCCTGCCCAGAACTGCAGACTGTGTGATTCCATCATGTTAACATTATTCTCTCAAAACTCTTTCTGTTTTGTTAAGTTTTTTTTTGCCCTAAATGCTCATCAGCTGTCGTTGCAGTGAGCATTGAAAACAATCACACACGACAACATAAAGACAGAAGCAGACTAAAGACAGCAGGACATGAGACGCACATGAGGAGTGCATTTGTGATCAGATCAGATCCAGAGTGGAAAAAAATATGACTCCATTATGATCACCCAACCGCAACCGCAGATATGATCATTCAAATTTAAGATCACATGACATGGAGTTTGAATACAGAAAATCGAATTGAACTTTGGACATGTATTCAACTCGGCTGTCTTTTACAAGTGTTGTAAGCTTTCTTAAATGATAAATAAAAGATACATCAAACAGAGCATTTGTTAATGACATGGCTCAATTATCCTGCTTTTCTAAATCTAGGGTTAAAAATAAAAAAATATTCTGAATATTTTTGTAAATATGCAACTAAAAAAAAAGAGGTCCATTCTACAAAGCCCCAAATGCTGAAAGGTGGCAACAATAGATGCAGGATCTTCTTCATTTGGCCTCAATGAAAAAACGAAATATGTCTATCCTTTAATGAGAGTATGATTTTGATAAAATAAATAAAATAAAGAGTAGGGAAAAAATAAAAATAAAACATGACAACTTAATGCAATAATATATAATTTATATTTGAAGCAGAAAACATGTTTATTTAACCTTCTTTATGCAAGTCTCTGTTCCTGTGCACTCTCCAGCTGTGCATTTTATTCCAAATAATACTACATAATCTTTCATGTAACTGAAACAGCTTTACCTTTTAGACAATGTTGTAAACCCCTTATTGTTTTGGTACGTAATGCTTACTTTTCACAAAATAAATAAAAATGTTTATGTGTCGTTTTACATTTATTTTAGATTCGTACCAGGTTGCCCTTTTCTGAAAGCCATGCAAACATGAAAAAAAAGAACATAAGTAATAAAAGCTAGCAAAGTGTGCCAAATAACAACACAAGTATTTATGAGCTGTGAGTTTTGTGCATATGTGATGCAATTCTTATGCAACTCACCATTTTGTTTTTTTTTTGTTTTTTGATACTTAAGGTATGAAGACATCCTCACAATCCTAAAAATCTATTATTTTTTCCAATCACCTTTACTTACAAGGTTTGGTGCTAGAACCAAAAGTGAACACCTTTCGGCCTGTGCAAAAGCACAGTAATACAAGCTCTGTAATCAGCCATTATGAAAATAGGAGTGAGTTCGCATATCAGCCCGTTATTAAAATCATCAATCTGATAGGATGTCTGGCGGCAGGCACAGGGTGTAATTGTGTGCTTCTCTCACCAGGTAGTGTGACCTGCGTCAGCACCCTGTGTGCTTAGTCAACATATGACCAACCCTAATCCACCACCTGTCCACGGTGGATGCCACATCAGCCTGGCACCGAGAGCGAGCACACAGCACAGTTTATCATACATATGCACATATTTGAATACATTAAACTTTCTCAAAGTAACATACACTAAAGTAAGAGTTTGCTTCGGTGGCCAGGGCAAATTTAGGCTCTGTCAGTCCAGCCAGCAGCGTGTTACTTTTACATACATGCATTGCAAGCGGTTCATTGTCTGGAAGAGTTAGCATGAGGCTTTACCTACATACTAAACTTGAAAAACAAGAACTAACCATAATTCATGATAATGGCCACTAAAATAGTGTTGCTACAAAATTCAACTATATCAGCTGATGCGAACTGTTACCAGTTCAACAAAGCATAAAAAAACATACATAAATTACTACTGAAATTATTAAATGCTCACATACAGAAGTGGGAAACTAATAATGCACGGTGGGCTTTCTGTTTTTATGTACATCGTGTACCCTCTATCGACATTCAAAGTGGACAGCTGGTGGTCCAGTGTTACCTTCAACAGGCTGTCAGCACATGTCTTTAAAAGATGCAAGCAGCTCCATAAAAATAAATAATATAAAACAGTATTTTATGACATCTGTTGACACAAAGCTTAACAATACATACCAGTTCGGAGGCTACTGAACTAACGTTAGCTAACGTTAGCATGAAGCTATCATTAGAGATACAGTGTAAAATGATGTCGTTGTCAAAGTATTAGTGTTTTTATGATGCAGCTTGACAGGTAGATCCATTATAATAGTATTCCAATCAACACAATATTTAGACTCACCAGCACAGGAGAGCTAAAACGGCGCACAGCAACGACACGCGCAGCTCCTTCATTATCTTCCCGCGGGGACCAACATCCTCGCTTTTTATCTATTCGCCTATCTATCTAACACCGACAACAGAGGCCAAGACTTGCTAATAATGCTAATTGTTTACCACTGTATTAAGGTAAGGGGGTGTGTTTCGCGGTACAGAACAAACAGCTGGGCTAGGTTCTGTTTTAAACCCCCTCCCCGCTGAGAAGCGCTGGGTGCAGGACTGGTTCCCGTCCGCTTCTCCGCTTGTGCTGCTGCTGCTCTGCTGCCTGCCAGCGCTCGCGGCTCCGGCGGACCCGTCCTCAGCCAATAGGAATCGGGTATTACTTTAACCTCGCCCATTCCTCGAGGTCTGGATGAGTTGGAAGTTTAGTCATCAGAAGCGTCGCCTGAAAGATAAGAGATCTGAACTATTGCTAAAACATTCGTGTGGGAGAATATTTGAGCTACTCTGGTATATGTTAACCCTTTCATGTTTAATTCTTTTGTGGTTTAAAATACGACAGTATCTATCTACATGAGAATTATCTCTAATTATTCGACTTTCTTAAAAATTCTTAAAAACTTAAAAATAACTTTAACTTTTAAAATAACTTTATTTCAAGATTTAAGTGAAAAAAATGTCTCAATGAATGCTTTTGCACTACAGATACAGATACAATATATATATGTATATATATATATATATATATATATATATATATATATATATATATATATATATATATATATATACACACACACACACACATACACACACACACACACACATACATATATAATTTCACATTTTGGTTGTTGTATATTTTTACCATTCCATCTTGTTTATTTATGTATTATTCAAAAAGCTGAATTGTTTCACTTGATCTGCATTAAGGTAAACTTCTGTGGCGTAGTAAAAAAAAAGGATTATAATACTAATAGTTTGTTGATGCGAATCTTTTTAACTGAATTAGATGAACAGGCTCACAAAACCCTCTATTTATATAACCTATTAAAACCCCATTGTTATTGTCAACTATTTTTGAATTTCTCTGGATAACAAACAGGGGCGTGTCTAGGGGGAGGCTGGGGGAGGCAGTGCCTCCCCTAGGATAAGCCCTGCCTCCCCGAGAAACGGACTGTCCCTCTGATGATAAATAAACATTTAAAAGTTGATTGTTTTGTGCATATTTTTCCATCAGTAGCAGATGAGTCTGACCCAAAAATCCAGTTTGGCGCTGTTTGACAGTGCTCGCGTGCTTCAGGCTTACGGGGCTCAGAAAAAGTGCATCATGTGAGAATAGAACGCCAATGAAATGTTTACCTTGCAGAGCCTTAGAGCAGTGGCGTGTCCACAAGGGTGGCACAAATGAGCTTTGCCACTCCAGTTGCCACCCCAAAACAGCGTATGGGATCGAAGTGCATTGAGAGCGGAACATCGTGATTTTGACTGAAACAGGGTTTTTTGAAAGTCAGAGAATTCTGCGACTTGCGACTACGACTTTGAGGTCCAACGCTAAAGTGCCCTCGCGGTCCCGTCTGCCCCCTGTCCTCAATTTCTGCCGAGGGTAGTATATTAATATTTTTGGTTGTGGACGATAAAAATGTCTCCACGATCTGCTTTTGAAGAAATATTGTTGCATTGTGCCGCAGCGCACATTCTATCAGCTGCAGTTCTGGCGCCACGGAACTATTATAATACATTAACATAAGTGTTAACTCAGCGGTAGAGTTACTCAAACAGGATACTGCACTTATTCACGGTTTTTTTTTTTTTTTTTTTTTTTTTTTTTTTTTTGCATCTGTTTTAAATCCTTATACTGCTTATTTAAAAGTTTCATTCGTGTGCTTTTCTGACGTTCGGTTCTTCTAAGCACAATCAAAGTGCGGCACGAAAACGAAAAAGCCCTTCAAACTGTGCCTGATTTCTAAGTTATGTTCTGTGCTAATACTGTCGAAACACACAAGGTTTATGTATAGACTAAGTTGGATATGTCTAAAATGAAAGTAAACAACTGAAAGAGGATGCATGTCTGTATGCATGCAGGTCTTAAAGGGACAGTAGGATACATGCTGCCGTGTGAATTAAAGGGATAGTTCACCCTAAAATTTAATTTCTGTCATTGTTTGTACACTCACATGTTGTCCAAAACCTATTAACTTCTTTCTTGTGCTGAGCACAAAAGAAGATATTTTGTAGAATCTGTGTAACCAAACGGTTTCTGGTTCACATTGACTTTGATAGTAGTAAAACATACTCTGGAAGTCACTGTGAACCAGCAACTGTTTGGTTTTCTTCAAAATAACGCTTATTTTTAGCAGGAGAAAGAAACTCATTCAGGTTTTTTTCTTCACTATTAAAATTTTTGGGTGAATAATTCCTTTAATGTTAATAAAACACCAAACCCACAGAGAAAAATCACTCAATACTCTTGACTGAAAAAAAAAAAAAAATTAATACAGTTGATTTAATAGGAATCAGTGTATATAGTGTTTTATTTTTATATTTGTTCATAATTTTTTTAATGCTCCTGCTAAATACATCTCTTGTACCTGAAAATAAAACACTTTATTTGTATTATATCTGTATTTTTAATGTGTATCTTTGTTCTCATTTTTTAATAACAAAGATAAAATAATTACAAAGATTTTTATCTTCACCCATGCACTTTGGCCTAAATATCCGCCATACTTTTTCATATTTTGTTACCTTAAAATGCTTTATAATAGGGAAATTAGATTGGCTGTGATGCTCAAACAGCTTGCAAAATAGAGAAACCAACATGACAAAGAATCAGGATAAAATCATGATTTCTAAAAAAACAAAATAAAAACAGACTTATTAGATTTTTATTATATCCCCCACCCCCTGAGGGAGAACAAACCCATACAGACTCCACACCCCTGTAAAATAATAATAACATTTGCCTATATCATGCACCACTAATAATAAATAAAATTAAATAAGCAAATAAAATAAAAATAAAACCATATTTAAAAACAGTTATGTTGCCTCTGCTAATGAGATCATAAATTAAATTCTTATAGTTTCACAAAAATATATTTTATTTCAACTCTCTAAGTCTCCTTACCCCCTGTTGCCTAATATGTTCCCTTTTATCTAGGCCTACATGTTTACATTTATTCATTTAGCAGACACTTTTATCCAAAGCCACTTACAACCAAAGAATACCATTCAAATACTGTTCTCATACTGTTCAAATGAGCATATGCATTTTTTTTTTTTTACTTGGGGCCGCATTCACAAAGAAACTTAGGCTAACTGGCGAATTTATGGTAGCACCTACGTCTGGAACACCTTAGAAGAAAAAAATTAATTTACCTCTTGTCTATACAAACCTGACTTCAGATTCATTTTAAAAAGGCCTACTCGTGTAGCAAGTCTTCTCACAAGCAAACACCTGTCACTCATCACCAGGCAATCACTGTGATCTGTTCTATATATTAATCTGTGAATAATAATAATAATATCATCATCATATTATTAATGTTGACCGGGTTTAACTAACTCTTATGTGACAGCCTTATAGTCTAATAGGGGCCCTGTACCTATCTCTGGGTTCCTGGCTTAGAAAAAGATATGCACTAAAACAGATTGTGTGTAGTAGGCTATAGATTATTTTGCGCCGATTTTTTCAGTTGTTTATGTTGCCCCCCAAAAAAGCCAAATGCCCCCCCAAACATGACATCCTGGTAACCCCTCTGATAACAAATGAGAAAAGACTTTCTCATCACTGCAGTACTATGCAGTGATGAACTACATTCTTCAGTAAAGACTACATTTCCCATAATGCGGTTCAGGACGTCTAGTTATGTGCCAGTGGACGTTGAACGTGTATATAAATATCTAATACATTCGCGTAAAACACGTGTTACCTAGTGTTTTTTTTTTATTATTATATAAATTTACTATAAAAATAGGAAGTGTCTGTGCTGGCAAATTTAGAAATTATTAATAACATTTCTAGTTTTGTGAGGCGGGGTCCTCAAATCACAGCATTCGCAGCTCGTTTGGTGAGCTGTCCTGAGCAGCTGCTGAAGTTTACAGAAGAACCACTTTCCTTGGTTGTTGATAAAGTTGTGTAAGTTTAGTATGATGCGGTGGAGTATAGAGGGGCTGAAAGTGTGTGTGTCGTGTCTGTCGCTGTGTGTGTGTGTGATCAGCGCCTTCTCTCAGTCTCTGGACGGTGACTTCACCTTCAGTCTCCCCGCCGGACGCAGAGAGTGCTTCTTCCAGACCATGAAGAAAGACGCTTCGCTGGAGATCGAGTACCAGGTGACACACATCTGGAGATTCCTCTCTGATTCAGCCTGTGTGCTGCTCATATTGAGTGTAGCCAAAGACGATATAACTAATTCATGGCTGGATACTGCTTACATACGTATTATTACAACTATAAAGTATAAAATAGATATGAAATCTGTGAGATTTGAAAGTGTGTGTGTGTGAAATGTCTTTTTTTTAATTAATTAGCTATTTTTTTATTGCTAATTGTCTGGTTGCAAAACCAACAGCAGTGATTCTTTCAAACATGATCTGTTTCTTGCATTATGAAAATTAGACTTGAAGTTATGACACAATACAGAAGTCAGAGAAGCGACACAATGGAGCTAAAGGTCATTTTTGGACAAGGAAAAGTACCAAAAACTTGCATGCTGATTCTGTAATGTGCCCATAGTAAGTTGTGAGGGTTGTCTCAAGGAAATCTGTGTCTTTGTGCAGGTTCTGGATGGAGCGAGTCTAGATGTGGACTTCTACTTCCAGTCGCCCAGCGGTCACGTTATAGCCAACGACTACAGGAAATCTGATGGAGTTCATGCGTAAGGTTTATTCATACACTCTGAGCTTATTGCATCCTGAATAACTGTTTTTGAATTTTCGTTGTTGTTTTTTTCTATGTGACTTTTTTACGTCAGGGTGGAAACAGAAGAGGGAGACTACATGTTCTGTTTTGATAATACGTTCAGTGCGGTTTCTGAGAAAGTCATCTTCTTTGAGTTGATTTTGGACAATGTGGGGGACGGCGAGGAATCAGAGGACTGGAAAGCATATGTGCAGGGAGCAGACCTTCTGGACATGAAGCTGGAGGATATCATGGTAAGAACAACTCTTTTAGATGAGAGTGTCTCAGTCAGTGACTAATGCACACTACCAGTCAAAGGTTTGGGGGCGGTAGTTTTTTTATTGAATGAATGAAATTATAATTACTTATATTCAGTATGGATGCGTTAAATTGATCAGAAGTGACCGTCAAGACAATAAATAACGATTTAAATAAATGCTGTTTTACTGCATACTTTCTATGCATCAAAAAATACTGGAAAAAATATGAATCATAGTTTCCACAAAGATATATTTAGCACTATTTTAGTGTTTTCAACACTGAAATAGAAATAAATGTCAGCAAATACTATGGAGTAATGACATTTTAAAATGTATTAAAATAGAAAACCTTTTCACAATATTACAGTTTTACCATTCATTAGTTTTTTAATCAAATAAATGCAGCTTTGGTAAGCATGAGAGACTTATTTGAAAAAAAAAATCAATAAAATCTCACTTGCATACTTTTGAATTGTAGTGTAATATATATTTTTAATATTTGTTCAAATACCAGAAACATCAATGAATCTTTCCACATATGGAAGAGAATTTCATAAAACCTATAAAATCTATAGTCGGTCGAAATTTTAGAGTTATGCTCAGTGCTACAACATTTAACTAAAAAAAATTTATTTTGTGGGGGTGATTTTTATTAAATTATATTAGTAAATGTGTTAGCAATGATCAGGAACAACAGGAAATATATATATATTGGGATTTCACTGGTTAGAAGGTGTGGTCGCTCTAAACTATTGTTATGGAATGTGGATAAGCAAGACTGTTTTTAGTGAATGAATACGTCACTGACAATCCTGAAATGCACTTACACTGCGCTCAAATCCACTTTTAAGAGGTTTGGATTCCAAGTAAGTGGAATAATCAACTTCTTCACAGATGACACAGATATTTGGGCTTGAACACTCAGGTTTCACTGAGCATATGGCAGTAGTCCGTCTGTCTGTTAAGGTGACATTTATTTGAGCCGAAGCATTATAGATAACATGACAAGGCATGCCAACTACCAGCATGCAGTGCGGCACGTGTTGTGTCAATGTGACCCTGAGTGCTTGTGTAATGGCAGGATAGTAAAGGACTGGGGACCATTAGCCTGTATTAACAAGTGCTTTACTGTTTTTCTTGAAAGAAGTGTATATAACCTGCCTGTTTTAGGTGTATTAGGTTAATTTGACAGAAATGCTAAGACTAATTCTACAGTAACAAGCCATTTCAGGGAGGGTTTTTTTTTTTTTATAAGTAAAATCACATATGTGCAGGAAATAGTTGTGTTCCTATTGGGTCAAAGTGTTTGCCATTGTTTCAAAGTGGAGATCGTATCGACTTCAATGTTTGTGTAGGACTCTTTATGTCTCAGCCGTTGGTTATTTTTAGTTTAATCCTGAAGACAAAATAAAGTTATTCAAGGTTTAATTGTTGAGAATACTGCTCAAAAGCACAACTTTTCTTCTCTTCGTCCTCCAAAACACACAAAGACTCTCTGAACTAACATAAAGGATCTGTGGGAACATACAGTAGCATTTAAATGTCTGGTTCAATATTTATTCATTTTGAGTTTGAACAAAAATGACAATACAAACACTTTTTATGGTATAGTGATCTTTGAATTTCTTTTCACCAACATTGTCACGGTTTCCACCAAAGGAAAGTCGTTAAACCGTTTAATAAGAAATGTTTCTAGAGCAGCAAATCAGTGTATCAATGATTTCTGAAGGATCACGTGACGCTGAAAGGCTGGAGTAATGATGCTGAAAATTCAGCTTTGAATCACAGGAATAAATTACATGTAAAAATAGATTCAAAAAGAAAACAGTTGTTTTAAATTATAATAATATTTTACTATTTTACTGTATTTTTGATCAAATAAATGCAGTGTTCTTAAAAAAAAAAATTGACCCCAAAGTATGTTAGTGTGTGCAAGTAATCTTCACATTCTGAGTGTGTCTTTATTTGCAGGACACCATCAACAGCGTGAAGTCCCGACTGGGAAAGAGTCTTCAGATCCAGGCTTTGCTGAGAGCCTTCGAAGCCCGCGACCGCAACCTGCAAGAGAGCAACTACGATCGTGTCAACCTGTGGTCGTGTACCAACCTCATGGTGATGGTGATCGTATCCGGGGTCCAGGTGTACTTGCTGCGCAGCCTCTTTGACGACAAGAGGAAAACACGCACATAGCCTCCCCTCCTGCTACTTGACTGAAAAACACACACACACACACCTCTGTCTGTCTCTCTGGCCTTTAATATTCAGCTCCATCCTTCGGTTCCTCCCATCAAAGTGTCCTTGGGCTGATAACCGTTGATGCCTTGCGATAAAGACAATCATTTTCTACTCTACTAAGCTGATAAAATGAGAGATTGAAGTTGATCTCTGAGCTGCTGCTATGTGAGCGATCTAACCAGGAACATGATGTTTTCAGTTTTAAATCTGTATTAATAGACTATCAGATGACTAATAGTTCAGCGTTTTTGTATGATGTGTAGTTACTGAAATCTCCCAGGCACTGTTAATAATACACTGATATGCAGAACGTTTTATATTTTTGTAACAAATTAAGTATTTTTTGAAGGGACACCATTGTTAAACGTTTATGAGCCGAATTAATGTCTGATTAAAATATTGAATGCTTTTTCATACGTTAATCACACCCATGTCCGTTCTCTGTTTGCTTTACCCATCTGTTACTGATCATTTTGTGAAGAGAGGAACCCGATGCACAGATGCTGTGGCCCTTTCCTTATGAACAATTTTTAATAGTTAATGGTGCTCGTTTTTTGTCCAGGTCTATTAATTTATGTCAAAATATATTAAAAATGCAAATTTGCAGTTCTACGATCTACTTCTTTCTCTAATTTCTGAATTTAAATGTGTTTTGAAATTTTTGGGAGGCGTGAAGTCAAAAATGTTGACTTTCCTGATATCATAATGAAGAAGAAAAAAAGCACCTTTTTTTTTTTTTTTTGGTAGCAAATTTTTAAACAAATTAATTTCACTAATAATTGTTCAAAAACAATTGTCCACCAAATCAAAATTATGTTACATCACTAAATTGCAGAAAAAAAAGATCAAAGGAAAATCTTCTCAAATATCAGTTAATTAGAATTTTTTATTACAAGACTATTTTAAATGTCTTGTCTTAAGACTCCTTTATAAAATGAATGATATTCATGGATAATAATTCATATTTGTAAAACACATATATTTTTTAAAGCATTAGAAATAACTTACAGTCCCATGTATTCGTATGACATTTTCAGAGTCATACAATGGTGTAAAATGTAAACAATTTTCTTAAAACAAGATAAATACAAAATGTTTAAAATTAGACATGTCCCTAACCTTGTATTCACACAGGAACTATGCCAACTGAAAGGGTGTTCTTAGAAGCCCCAGTCAGTGCCAGGCTGAATATGAGCCAGGCTCAGCTCTATAAATCACTGGAGGCTTCATCCGTCAGTGACCGGCTGCATTCCTCTTCTCTGGTGAAGGGAAGGAGGACTTGAGGAGGAGTGGTTTACTGGCTGTTGCTACAACAACCATCTTCCACTGAGAGCCACTGGTCCTGTGGGAGGCTTCTCTCACTGTGCTGATAAACGAAGCTTGCTGCTCGTGTTTGATTCAATCACTCTCTTTTGGGCTTTCAATTGAATTGTGTGTTTATTAGAGTTGCACTGCTTTTTAGTTTATCTAATAAAGAGCGGTTTTACTATATGGTTTTTCTATACATTTGTTCTTCTTAGTCGATTAAAATACCATTATGAATCATGTGAATTTATGTTTGATTATCTGAAATGTGTGTGTTTTGAAATCCCCAAAAAAAAACATAAATTGCATTTCTTATCGAATATCTAATCTTATTTCGCCACCTACTGGAGACTTTTAGCACTGCCAGCTTTCTCTCTCTCTCTCTCTCTCTCTCTCTCTCTCTCTCTCTCTTTCAGATTCAGATGTTCAGATTGTATTTAAAGGCCTGGTTCTGGAGTAAATGCATCTGTCACACGTTTAAGTTCAACTTTTATATTGTAATACATTTATAAAAATCAATTTACGGCTGCTGTGTGTGTGTGTGTGTGGGGGGGGGGGGATTATAAATAAAAAAATATATTATTCAGACAACCAAATTTGTTCCCTAGTCTTACTTAAACAAATTGCTAAAATATTTTCTGGAAATTTAATTAGGTTGACAATGTAAATGAGAGTAACAAAAACATAATAATAATACTAAATGTAAAAAAAAATGTAACCCTCTGGCCCTCTTCGTTTAGGAGTCACACTTACCTTCTTCGCATTCAAAAGTGACCGAAGCCTTGAAATGTAATTAGTTTTTTTCTTCAGGAAAACCAATGTAATATTTCTTTGTTCAATAATATTTTTTTTATTATTATTTATGATTTTTAGGGAATTTTATGATACTATGCAATATTTATAAAATTTTAATGAGCTATTTTTAAATTAGAATTAATATATATATATATATATATATATATATATATATATATATATATATATATATATATATATTTACTTTTTTTAATAAATGCAATATTTCACATTAAAATAGAGTGAAAGCATTTAAAATAAATTTTTTGATGTGAGAATTGGGCAATCTGGAGGCATTAAAAAAGTAAAAACTTGTGTAATGTTGCGTAACCTCTTGTATTAGCACCATATACAGAGGCTTTTGGATTCCCATAGTTTTTTAGACCTCACCTCTTCATTTTTTTTCGGTTTTGCATTTAGATCTATATCTAGACATTCTAAAAGATTACTTTTTGTCAAGGTTTAGATATTTTTGGTTAGATAAGTTTCAGGTTTTACATTATGCTTACAGTCAAACATTAAAATCTTGTTAGAAAGGGAACACAGAAAGCATTTTTGTTACTCAGTATTTGATAATTGAAAAATCGAACAAAATAAGGAATGAAAAGTGATCATTCAAAAACTATACAAACATTTTGTAATGAATTAATGTTTTATTCAATGTGCTTCAATAAATGTTAGAGAGAGAGAGAATGAGAATCTCCTTTGGATTTTTTGTTTTATGATTTATTGATTTTATTTCAATAACTTGAAAAAAAAAAACGTTTTACTCTGATGCAGTCTTACCAGTTCATTTGTGTGTGTGCGTGTGTGTGTGTGTGTGTGAAAGAGAGAGAGAGAGAGAGAGAGAGAGAGAGAAAGCAAGGCTTGTTTTTTTTTTTCATTTATTGATTTCACATATTCTCACAATGTGCTCTCTTGCAGTCTTACCGGTTCATTTATGTGTGTGTGTGTGTGTGTGTGTGTTTATTGATTGGTGTCTATTTTGCACTCCTGATATTCTGGAGAGTCACCCCTTGATTGCTGCACACTTTTTTCCTGACCAGTGGCTGATTTGTAGTTTGTACCACCAAAAGACACATTTTTTTCGTATTTCCCCTTTCATTTCCTACGGTGATTCGGTGATTTTTGATAAGGTAAGTGTGATTTTTTTTTTTTTTTTTTACATATCCAAATCATGTCCATGATTTTTGTGTGTGTTCATATTGCTAATGTGACAAATGTGTCATCTCATTCCGTTGAAGCTACGATTTTTTTAATTTCGAAATATAAAATTTTTAGGGTCAAAAATGCCCGAAGAGGGCCAGAGGGTTAACATATGTTAAGGGCACACATGAACTTAGACAGCCTAAATACTTTTTGTAAATAGGTGGTTAAAAATCTTTCACGGACCCAGTCTGAAACCCCTTGCCTGATCGACCGCACACAGGTTACAAATGTGACCAAGAACAAATCTTTCCACACTTTAGAAAGTTAAAAGCACGACGCTCCTCGTTGGTTGGAGGCTGCGAGGGGAAGTCGGCAGATGGCGCTCCTCACCTAACGCTACTATCGCACTTTTGTTTTGGAGGTGCGTCACTTCCGGATGTCAGATGGAGCGACAGCAGCGGCTAAAGCGAGGAAACCCTGCTGTGTCGGTAAGATATTACATTTATATGGGTTTAAAACCTTTTATGTATTCAATAGGAATAAACATGCGGATCAGATTCAGATAGACTCAGAAGCAGACTAGAACAACACAGAATGTTGATTATTTGTGGGTTTGATTTACACCAAATGTGAATTTCTTCAATTTGCTACAAGTGTTGTGGCATTTAAATACTTACCATATACATGTTTACCTTAAATGAATAATTTGCTTTCATATAATTTACTTTTTTTTTTTATCTTTTCTAAAAAAATATATATATAGATATGTATTTATTGGTATAATTCTCTCTCTCTCTTATTGGATTTCTTGTTTGTTTTTAATTATGTTATTTGAAGAGGTTTAATAAAGTTCAAGAAATAAGTAGAGCTGATCAAACTGGCATAATTTCTGTGTAATATTTAGATTATAGCTAATAATGTAGATTTGTTGCTCCAAGTTTTGTAGCATATATCAATCCTTAAAGTAGCTGTATGAAGTAATGCCTTAAAACATTTTTTCATACTTTTTCTGCAAATATGTGGATGTATGTGTTGTCAGTTTTGACAGGTGATGGGGGCAGACAGTGGCCCGGGAGCTCCTGCACCCGTCCCGTGGCGTAAAGTCCTGTATGAACGCCAGCCCTTTCCAGACAATTATGTGGACCGCCGCTTTCTGGAGGAGCTGCGGCGCAACATCCGTGTGCGTCAGTACCGTTACTGGGCGGTGGTGCGTGAGACGGGGCTCATCGCGCAGCAGGTGTCCTGTGTGGCCCTCTTCCTCACGTTATGGTCTTGTATGGAGCGGGGAGCGCTGGTGCCGTCCGCCGTGCTCTGGGTCTGTCTAGCCTGTGCTCTGCTGGGATACGGACTCTATGAGATCCTGGGAGGCTCTTGTGTTCGGGAGCGAACGCGCCTGGCAGACCTGCAGAGCGCGACCATCTTCCTGGCATTTACTTTTGGGTTTTCACCAGTTTTAAAGACTCTAACCGAGTCGGTCAGTACAGATACCGTTTACGCCATGTCAGCTGTGATGCTCCTGGCTCACTTGGTGTCCTTCCCGTATGCTCAGCCCAGTCCCCCGGGCAGTCTTTCCCTCAACGCGGCTCTTTTCGGGTCGGTGTGTCTGGCGTCCCGGCTGCCTGGCGCCCTGCACACCTTCACCATGCTGAGCTGTGCCCTCCTGGTGTTCGCTCTGTGGCCCTGTCTGCTGCACCGCATGCGGGAGAAGGCAGAGTGGAGCTTCCCGTGGGCGGCCGTGCTGGTGTGTCTGGCTGGAGTCGGGGGTCTGGGGAGCCTGTGGCCCGAGGGGGCTCTTCTCCTCGCGCTGGCTCTGTTAACATTAACTTTAGTCTGTCCACTGTTGCTGGTTCACCTGCAGAGGCACAAGGACAACATCCACGGCCCTTGGGACGAGGCAGAGATTAGAGAGGACCTGTCCCGCTTCCTGAATTGAAACTGCCTACAGGGTTTTAAGAGCGTTTTAAATGATGCTTTTGATAGACTCCTTTCGGTGGGATGGGTTTGAGAGTCTTTTGCACGTTTCCTAAAAGGATAGCTAGTTCACCTAAAAAACTGTCATCATTTACTCCCCTGAAGTTGTTACAGACCTGTACGTGTTCCTTTCTTCTGTGGAACATGAAAAAAAATGTTTTGAAGAATATTGGTAACATTGGCTTCCAAAAAACACGGGTATTTCTTAAAATATATACTTTGTGTTCTGCAGAAGAAAGTCATACAGGTTGCAAATAAAAAACAAGAGTGTGAGTAAATGATGACAGAATTGATATCTTTGGGTAAGCTATGCCTTTAAGCTCAGGGAAGAATAAGAAAGTTACATTTCATGTTGCCAATATAAAATACAACTAAACTATTAAACGGGTGAACCTCATGAAAACATGACCAGGTCATGCTTGAAAAAAAAAAACAAAGCCCTAAAGATCTCAATGATCATAAAACAGATGCAGACCTTTTTTTAGGGAAAAAAAAATATGATTTAGATTTTAGGGTATGATCCAGACATGTGTTGTGGTATTCAGATCATTTATTTGGGAGTACGGAGTTCTTTTTAACAGTATTGATATAAATGTGCATATTCTTGAATTGCTTGATTAAAAAGTTGAAATTGTTGACAGAGTTTTTAATCATGTTTTTAACATTTAACTGTACTTGAAATAATTGCTGTTTTTAACTATATGTATATGAATAGTTTATTGTTATTTGAATGGAGGTGACAGAAAAGAGTTGAAACTGTTCTGGCCAAGCTGTTGTCCACAAGATGTCAGTGAGTCCCAGGTATTTCTGCAGCACAATCTGTTGTTCATGTAGAACGGCATACCAGCAGGACATTTCTGCCAGTGTTCAATTGATAGAACATAAGTCTTTGTTGGCTTTTCTTTTTATCATTAATAACTGACAGAATAAGAGCTCAAATGAAGTCTTTGTGACAGTGCAATAAAGTTGCAAAATTAAAGCATTCTGTGCAAAATCAAAATCAGAGCCTGTTGAGTCTGTTGTGTAAAATTAAATGGTGTATATTCTTTTAAATAAGTTATAATGTTTGGCAATATAAGAATAATTTTTTCAGATTTCCTGGCGTTGGAAAAAAAAAAAAATTTTAGGTTATTGTAGGTGGGTCCTTCACAAACTGCATGATTTGAGATTGCGTGATTTACAAATTGCGTTCCTAGCACAACCAGTGTGAGAAATCACATGCTGACGGGTTAAATACTTGACATGAGCAATTATAACAGTTATGCTTGCTTTAGTTAACACCAATAACCACAGGAAAATGTTGGACTTCTTAAATACACAGTATTTACAAAATCCCAAAATGCTTTTTATTTAAATGTGATAAAGAGCTAAAAGAAACTCACTCGCATTGCAAACATCAACATATATACAAAACAGGAACAAACCTCAGCACAATGCTCAATCTCACCACTGAAGGCAGAATCGCTGAGCAAAAAGACCATCTGGAGATCAGTTTTGCTATCTCCAAGTCTGTTTTCCACTGTGTCTAAGATGTGAATCTTTGCCGTCTTCTTAATGACAATTCAAGCAGATCTTGTCGTTGGCACTTTTTCTCACAGGTGGGCATTTGTGTCTCAGCGTGGCTGTTGAGTGGGTCTCCTGCAACACATTACACATAACCTGAGTTGTCAGAACAGACTCCCACAGGTCCCAGCTCTGCCAGTTCAGCTAATGGAAATAACAACAATCTCCCATGCTCTGCTTCAGATGCACGTTTAAAATTGTCTGCGAGTGTGTTTTGTTTGGGGAAAATGAACACAAATGGCCAGATCAGATCAACAGGACTGAGAAGAACATAAAACAAATTTTTCTTTAGATGGGTTATAAATAAATACCAAACCATGCCGATTAGCTGTGAGTCAAAACACAAAAATTTGAACAACAAAAATAATTCTTAAAGGGGGGGTGAAATGCTCGTTTTCACTCAATATCCTGTTAATCTTGAGTACCTATAGAGTAGTACTGCATCCTTCATAACTCCAAAAAGTCTTTATTTTTATTATATTCATAAGAGAAAGATAGTCTGTACCGTTTTTCCCGGAAAAACACGACCGACTGGAGGCGTGACGTGTGGGCGGAGCTAAAGAATCACGAGCGCGAATAAGCTTTTGCGTTGAGCTCGTTTGGAATCTGTGACACCGTGAGGAAAAAACCAACCAAAACAAACCACGGCTAACAGTCAGATTCAGCGTATATTTATGATCCAGAATCAGATCCAGAGGCTGAAATTTAACAAGAACAGCATCAGCAACGACGTCTCTATGTGGTATGTACTGAAACTGTATATATTTGCTTAGTGGTTTTGGAAAATGACTGAGTTCCACTTTATGTCGTCTTTTTTTTTTTTTTTTTTTTTTTTTAAGCTGTACATGTGGAAAGTGCTGTTTGATGACAACATCGCATGTTGTTTACTTGATGTGCTTACGCGCCGATAGCGAAGTTAACAAACAGAGATATTTTAAGCAGTGTTACTCACCGCCTACGGTTCCAACACACGATCGTGACCCTTTTTTGTTGGGACTGCATTATCCTTAAGAAATAAACGATGTGCAAACCCGTCGAATCTTCGAAATGCAGGGAACAAACAAAAACACTTGCACAACTCCGTTGATGCTCTGTAAAAATAAACTCCATCCACTGGTCCCTTAATGCTGTTTTTTTTTGGTAATCTGTGCAGGGTTGTCTTGCCCTGGCAACCAAAAACACACTTCTTTTGTGACATTTCGCGACGCTCTCGCTCTGATCAGGCTGTGCTCAGCCTCTCAGTGCTGTGCTATACGGGAGCGCGCGCTCTTCCGGCAGAAGTGCCTTAGGACCCATATAATTAAATTCCGCTCCATCTAACGTCACACAGACCCATACTCGAAAAAAACTTTCCGAAACTTGTGACAAACCGGAAGGAGTATTTTTGGAACAGAAATACTCCTTTAAACGTACAACTTAATTTTTGAAACTTTGTCCATGTTTAGCATGGGAATCCAACTCTTTAACCCCCCCAAGGCAAACCTATAATTGTGGAAACATCCAGAATTGTAATCTCCAACGATAGTTTTTCTGGGGACACTTTACATTAAGGTTGGATTTTTTAACATTTCTTAATGTACTGTATTAGTCATCATGTGCTAATGATTCACAATACATTTATAGCATTTATTAACCTAGTCTTAGGGTAGTTTTACATTCCCTACCATTCAAAAGTTAGGGGTCAGAAATAAAAAAAATTATATTATTCAGCAAGGATGCATTAAATTGATCAAAAGTGACAGAAAATACACCCTTTAATGTTACAAAAGATTTCATTTTCAAAAAATCCTGTTTTCTTAAAATCTAAAAAAGTATTACCATTTCAGAAATATATTAAAGGGGTCATATGGTGTAGCTAAAAAGAACAGTATTTGGTGTAATGCAATGTGTTTATGTGGTTTAAAGGGTTACTCCACCCCAAAATGAAAATTTTGCCATTAATCACTTACCCCCATGCAGTTCCAAACCTGTAAAAGCTTTGCTCATCTTCAGTACACAGTTTAAGATATTGGATGAAAAACTGGGAGGCATGAGACCGTCCCATAGACAGCCAAATAAATACCAGTGTGAAAGTCCAGGAAAGTATGAAAAGCATCGTCAGAATAGTCCATCTGCCATCAGTGATTCAACCATAACGTTATGAAGTGACGAGAGAACTTGTTTGAGGAAAACAAAATTAATGACTTTATTCAACAATTCTTCTCCTCTGTGTCCAAATCAGCGTAGTGCCATTTTGGCAAATCTGAGTAGTACGCAGGTGGCGTACGCTCTTCTGCGTCAGCTGCACTACACTGATGCGCTTTTTGCTTTCAAACCAAAGTGTAGATACACGTACAAATATATCCTTGTGGTGCAGCTGACACAGAAGAAAATAGCGCTAATCTGATTTAGAGAGACAGGCAAATAATTGTTGAATAAAGACATTATTTTTGTTTTTCTTCGAATACAAGTACTCTCGTTGCTTCATAACATTACAGTTGAATGACTGATGGCTGTTATTTATTTGGCTGTCTATGGGACAGTCTCAAGCTACTGGTTTTCATCCAAAATATGTTAAATTGTGTTCCGAAGACGATCTAAGCTTTTACGGGTTTGAAACAACATGTGAGTAAGTGAATTTTCATTTTGGGATGGAGTATACCTTTAAGGTTCAAAAATCACATTATTTTCCACATTCTGTACATTAATGTTGCTCCTCTATCCTCTGCCTTTGGATTTTCTTCAAAGCTCGTCGTTCTGAAAAGCGAGGTGTGCTCTAATTGGTCAGCTATCCAGTGCGTTGTGATTGGCCGAATACCTCAAGCGCGTGACTGAAATGTCACGCCTCTCACAATATTGTGAGGTCCTGGTGCGGTGAGACAAAAACAATAAACCCCATTATAAACCAGGCATTTGTTGCATCCAGTGGGGACATAATTACTGATTATAATGACTTATACTGTCTTTATACATGTTGTGTTGTGTATCACCCTCCATAAACATAAAACCATGTCTGCATTTGTGATCGGAGAAATGAAAAATAACAAGCGTTACTCTACACTGCTTAAAACTCGCATTTGAATCATCATTGACAAATCCTTTACATATGAAAACGTACTTACAGACTGTAAGTCTGGATCATGTGACACTGAAGACTGGAGTAATAATGCGGAAAATTCAGCTTTGCCATCAAATAGAAAAGATGTATTTTAATTGTAACATTATTTCACAATATTACTATATTTGTAATCCAATAAATGCAGCCTTGCTGAGCATAAGATCATTCTTTAAAAAAACTAACAAAATTAAATGAAAATAAAAAAATCCTTATGTTACTAACATTTGAACAGTAGGACTCACCAATTAACATTACTCTAGAGTAGTAACTGTTGTAAAACGTGTTGTTCAATGAGTGGTGACAACTCATGTTGACCTTACCATAAAGTGTTACAGGTTTTATTTTATTAAGAATATTCAGAACTTTTAATAACAGTAATTACCACCAGTTCCAAAAACTAAAGTTTGTGATTTCAATAAAAAAAGTCCTGCCACAAACAAGTTATTGGTTAAGCTAATGTTCCTGTGTCATGCTACATTTACATTTTACATTTAGCTGACGCTTTAATCCAAAGCGACTTACAATTGCTATATATGTCAGAGGTCACATGCCTCTGGAGCAACTAGGGGTTAAGTGTCTTGCTCAGGGACACATTGGTGTCTCAGTGGATTCGAACCTGGGTCTCTCACACCAAAGGCATGTGTCTTATCCACTGTGCCAACACCACCCCGTGCTGTGGCAAGGATGCTCAAATGAACAGAGCAAGACTTTGACAGTGACAATGAATCTACATCTCTGCATCTTATGCTCGAATAGAAGTACTGTAACTTTGAAAAAGTGACACATCACCTTTAATTAGGCCCAAAAGAGCTCATTATTGTGAACTGACCATGTTGCAATCACAAGCTACGGAGTCGGTACATTAGTAGTGTGTGTGTGTGTGTGTGTGTGTGTGTGTGTGTGTGTGTGTGTGTGTGTGAGGGGAATATGAGTCCAGCATTCCTGCAGAGTTGGTCCTGGAAAGATCCCTGTGGAGACGCAGGAATCTCACTCTCTAATGGAGCTGGCAGAGGGAGCAGCTCTCTGGGATGGGAGAGAGAAGAGAGTGGCTTTTATTTTTTTCTGTGCTGCGGTGAATGCAGGACTGCGGTTTCACAGAAAGAAAAAGAAAGGACGGAGACGACGGAAAGAAAAGCAAAACAACGCTTGAAGAAACATGCAAGATATTGCAGCCTGGAAATGCCAGGGGTTTACTGGAAGACAGAAAGAAATGCTGAAGTTAAAAGTACAAGAATGTGTAACTGGATGAGGTGCGAGAGAGGAACGCAGCTTGATGAAATGCTGGCTGCGTCTCAGAATTGCCATTTTAGTGCCCAGAAATTCTGCCTAGTCTTCAGATTCTGTCACTGTCCGCAAGGCCTGCTCCGGTCGGGGTCACGCTTAAGACAACAGCACCAGGTTCAAATGAGTTCGGCTAAAAGTGAAGAGAAAAAAGACCAGGGGAATGGGGGTGGAAGGAAAGAGAGGGAAAGTTGGGAGAGTTGGGATGAGTGATGGTGAGAGGAAATGTGAAAAAGTGAGTGGGAGAACTAGAGAAAGAGGCAACAGGGGAGAAAGAAAGAGAGAAAAAGCAGGAGAAAAAGGGTGGAGGTCCAAACAGACCCGTTACTGAACACAAAGGAAATGAGGCAGAAAAAAGAGGGGAAAAATGGCCAAAAAGTGAAAGTAAGGAATGAGAGAGCGAGAAAAAGAACGATCACAAGGGAGAAACCGAAGAGAGTGTTGAAAGAAGCGAACGCCACTGGAATGGTGAGAAAGGAAAAGATACGGTCAGTTTGTGAATACTGATATGACGGTTTGAACAGGATATTGACCGTAACCCTTTAATGAGGTCACGCTTCTGTTATCCACAAAGCACAATAATCAAAGAACTATATGAAATATGAGAAGTCTTTATGTGATTAGACTGTGACATCCAACAAGACAAGAGCTAGAATAAGTGAGAAGAGAATAGGGACTTGTCTGTGCTTAAAATGGGGAATCAATTATAAAAAACAAATTTACAACAAGACCTCCACCCATCTCAAGTCACGTGAGAGACTCGTTAAAAAATGTGTGGCTCACATTTCCACAGAAAAAAATTACACACGGAGCAAAAAGGAAGTGAAGCCTATTTTTAGCATTATGACTCCTTATTCTCATTACTATAAAGAGAATTATACACAGTACATAAAATACTGTAATCAAATGATAAAATTTTATCTCATATAAATATATTAAATAATTCATTTAAATAAACTATTTTTTAATAAAATTGTATTTAAACAAAAAAAATGCTTAACCCATGCTAATTAAATAATTTTATAAATGTGATATCCATTTAAATTAGTTTGTTATTTAAATTAAAATTGTGTGACTGTATACAATTACATTTGTTGGCTTCTTATTCCTATAAAGAGAATATTATAAAAATGTACATTTAATAGTATAATATATATAAATATTTTATATCAATTGGTTGATAAAATGAGAAATGTAATGCCAATAATTAGTTATTAAATAAATTATATTTAAAAATGCAACAATAGCAAAAAATAAAATACATTACTAGTTACTAATACTTTTGAAATCATCCAAACACCATGCATTTTGTGCATTAAAATCATTATAAAGGCAAAACAAAAAATACACAAACACTACCATTACATGTAAATTTACTATATCTTTCTCGGGGTATGATTTTAACTTTCCTTGACCGTTTGTGTGAGATTACTTTACAGTGCATACTTTCACTGCTCCTTGAAAATCTGTGTGATTTTGAAAAGCCTTCAATTGTAAATATGCTTGCCTGTGTGATTGAGCAATGACATCTGTTCAAGTTCAAGTTTCTTTTTTTCCTTTATGCTCAAGCCCATATGTTCATGGTGAGTGGAGACAGCAGTGTCTGTGATCTAGTGCTGTAGTTCTGGGACCAGTGAGCACGTGGTCTCATCTATCATGCATGTGAAGGTAAGTATGTGTATATTTCTGCTCTCTGAGTGCACTGCTTTGAGACTAATCCTAAACACGGATCCAAGAGCAAGATTTGCGCTCAGGACACTGAAAGTCCTATTAGTTGTGTTTACTGTGAGCATAGATCCACACATTTGGGAAGGATACATTGTTAAACTGTTTTTAACAATCATATGCTGGCATAAAGTCATGCTGGAATGATCATAGTTATGAGACGGACGCACATGAACGCTACCACAATGCCATAATTACTAGTGGGAAACTGCAGGCGGCTGCAGCAAGAAAAACCCTTAGTGATAATAACTTATAATTATGGGCTTTCATTACTTAAGGGGACTCGTGCAACTGGGCACTTTCTGACTATCTGATTTGGAGGGGTGTGAATAAAAAATGTAATATTAATCATAAGTTCTAATTATAAATGTACAGTTGAGTTTAAATACATTTTAAAAAAATAAAAATAAACCTTTGCCAGGAAAAACTGTGCATATATTCGTGTTGACGAGTGCTTAAGGGAGGGAGTTCAGAGATACTCACGACTCTGGTTTAAACTAGTACATAGACATTTTTAATGCACAGACACTTGAAAAGGATTAAACTTTCCAGTGTATTTGTGTCAAGCACCTGTGTTCATGCACACTATCAAATGGAGTATACCTAGAAAGGATATGGATAAACTGAGGTATACTTTTGACTTTACCCTCCTGATTCTTTTGCTCTTCATTTTCCATTAAAAGTTATGTTTCTGTGGTCCGAAGAGGAAATATGGCACATTTCAAATCATATGCTTCCATGGGGACCTATGTCTGCCAAGGAACTGGCGTTGAGGTGGAAAGGAATGCTAACGGATAGCTGTAACTCTCTGTATTAAGGTGCGGTCACATTGGCAAAATTTTGTGGGTGAAATTCTTATAGAAATATGTCAAAGATCAGTTGAGCTTGAGGGCAAAAAAAGTTAATGTTAAAGCGGGTCAGGTCGCAGTGACCAATCAAAAGCTGTAAGTTATTTGTGAGCAGTGCTTCAAACACCTCTATGCTATTGACAATCGACCTTTTTGCACACCAAATTTAGCTAATGTTACACATCTTTACAGACCTCCTTGGTTCTTACGTAGTTTGCAACAACATGAATTCACGGAAGATGAAACATGGAAAAGGGGAAACCACAAGTTCACCACAGCTCTCGTGCTCAGAAAACTGTTGAAATACTGTTTAAAACTGTGATGTAGTTACAGGTCCCTGGGTTCATTTCAAATATTCAGTGACACACCTGATTCAAGCCCTCTAGTCACTGGGCACTTTATTAATCAAACGTTTTTTCAGCTGTGTTGTTGATGGAGAGAACACATGTGCGGTTTTAGCGTCCTGAAATGATGTTTGTTTAAATGGACTGACATGGTCCAAAGCTGCTAGTGTGACTTCAGGATGGGTGAATGTCTACCTGGGAACATTAGGAGGGACTCGTTTGGGGCGGCTGGTAGTTTTGGTGGTGTCTATGCTGTTGGAGACCGGAGGGGCAGGAGCTTCCAAGCAAATTGGTAGAGAAAGAGCAGGCCGAGCAGGATGCTTTTTATGGACGATATAACCTGGAGGAGACCTGAGAAAGAGAGAGAAAGAGAGAGAGAGAGGGGCGCATTAGCTGTTTGGGTGGGCCAAAACATTTCCACTACCAGTCATTTCCATTTGGAGTCATTTGTGGTTACTGGATATGGATTTTAAAAAACCATTTTGATTCAGAATGATTCGCTAATAAATTATTCAGACTGGTTTGTGAACTGGTTCAACGATTCTTTGAACAGAACCGCCGCCAAAGAAAGACTTGTTTGCATCAGACAACACAATTGCATTTACACAAGAGCATCAAGCTCTTATGAAAAAAAAATCTATGACTTTCAATCAGTTTTTCCTTGGCCTGGAAAACAGAGAAAATTCTATGATACACCCTGGAATCCTGGTGATTCAGTCCATGTTAGTGCCAACGGTCAGCTATTTATTACCGTATTTTTCGGACTATAAGTCGCACCTGAGTATAAGTCGCATCAGTCCAAAAATACGCCATGACGAGGAAAAAAAACATATATAAGTCGCACTGGCCTATAAGTCGCATTTATTAAGAACCAAGAGAAAACATTTCCGTCTACAGCCACGAGAGGGCGCTCTATGTGTTCAGTGTAGACTACAGGAGAACTGAGCAGCATAGAGCGCCCTCTGGCGGCTGGAGACGGTAATGTTTTCTCTTGGTTCATTTCTCTCGGTTCATGTCAAATTAATTTTGATAAATAAGTCGCACCTGACTATAAGTCGCAGGACCAGCCAAACTATGAAAAAAAGTGTGACTTATAGTCTGGAAAATACGGTATGTGCCGGAGTACTGATTAAATTCTAAGGCTATGTTAACACAAAGAGTGGGTTTTCAAAAACAAAAAGTTATCCCCTTGTGTTTTTAAAAAGTTTCACGTATACACAACAACATTTTTCAAAACGATTCACGTTTACACATTTGCGAAAATTGCCAAAACACTGTATTACTTAAGCCAGGCCAGTAATTGGCGCAATCACCTTGTTAGTAAACAGTAACTCCACCATTGTTGTGTATGTTTGTTCGCGCTTGCCTTTAAAATCAACACGTACTGCGCATGTCCACATACCACACATGCACTACGCACATGCACAATGTCACCATTTTCAAAGATTCCCATATTGGATGTTTACAAGGAAATGATAAAGGTGGTGTTTTCAAAAACTTGCACCCTGAAACCCGTTTTCAAAAATATGTTTTAGTCCTCCATAAACAAACAGGCAAAATGCATAAAAGGTTTCCCGTTTTTGGCTGAAAACGATGTTGTGTAAACAGCCCCTAAGGGTCAAGTAAAGAACAGCACCACTGGATGAGGAGGAGTGATGATGAAGACGTCTTGAACAGAAAGTGGAGGGCTGAGGTACCTTCGGTGAAGAGAGCCACTATGGAGCCAGGAGTTATCTACTGGGGGTGGCAACGGGGTGGAGATGGTAGAGGTGGAAATGTCAGTGATGATGTTTAGAGCCTGCTTCAGGGCAGTGTGAGTACGCAGCACCTCCTCTCTTCGCCGGGCCTGTTCAGGAGACTCATCCATCAGAGAGCGCTGATCTCCGGAGGAGTACAACTGAGCCAGCAACTCGGAGTGGATAAACTCCTCTACCTATGGGTGGAGAACACAGAAATGTAGAAAATACATTTAACAAACAAAAAAACAGGACTTCAAATAAAAATTATATAAACTGAGAGGAAATGGTCATATCTGCTGTTTGAAAAAGGTGTTTTATTCTGAATTAAGAGGGTCTGTACTCCTCTCATGGCATCTGTCATGTTGATATCACATGACTAGCTGATACTACTCACACTGCTACACAACAATATGTGTAAAGACTTTATATTGATAGCTTTAGTGGCACCAGCACCATTTATTTTTTATTTTTTACTTTTAATTTTGTCTGGTTCTTTAAATGTTCGACTCTTTAAAGTTAGGTGGATTTGCAGTTAAATGTTTTTATTGTTCATCAGCTAGAAAAAAAAAATCTTGCGAAAAGGTTGTTCCTCTTTTTTTATATATTGTTATAGTTGTGTGGACTTAAAATGATAATTAAGACTTATAAACATAAAGTTATCCTTTAATTCCTTGGTGTGAATGGTCCTTAAGTCAATACAAAACCACAGTGAAACAGTGAAATATTCTGCAATTGTTTTTAAACATGAATTGGGCCAAAAAGATGGAACTGAAACCCAGATATTTTTGCATGGTGTCGAAACACTGTCAGGTTCAAAATATAAATGTGCACAATACTGCCTTAAAATATGGCTTCATTTCTGAGCGAAGGTCTGAGAATTACACATTTTCAAGCTAACCCAACATAGATTTTGAAAATTAATTATTTGAAAATAGAAGTGCAAAACAGTTTTGCACTGTATACACTTTAAATGTATACATTACTATACTTAGATATTTGAAAACTGAGTTTGCAGTTAATAATTTCTAGTGTATGGAAGTATAATTTTATTACATCTTGAGGTATACTAAGTGTAAAAGCTATAAAATTAACTAAAAAAATCTATATACGCTATAAAATTGTACAGTACATCGGTTGCAATGATTAATAAATAATCTAATGATGTAATACATACTGTAAATAAAACACTAATGTAAAACAAATGTACCTTCTGGGGAGAACTAATGTCAACATGATATGGTTCATATATCTGCAACTTACTTAAAAAGCTCTACAGGTTTAATTTTTGTATGCAAATCTGTTTGATATCAATTCTTTGTTTCCTTCTGTATCAGTGTTAAATGCAGAGGGCACAGACGTTGTTGATGACAAGGTGCATGATGGTCTTGGGTATCAGGTCGTGGATGCCTTTGTAGACGATGCTCATGTATGAGTCAACCAGGTTGCGGATGGTCTTGACCTGACACTCAAGCTGAGGGTCCATGGAGAAGTTGTCCGCCTGAGCTGGACCCTCTCCATCCACCTGAGCAATCAGAAAAAAGACGGATGAAGATATGAGCAAATCTGGATAGGAAAGGTACAGTCAAACATTGAGGGGCGACAAAGATGTCTCAGAGGGCAATGAGTGCACATACATAAAGAGAACCAAGCTGGAAAAGAAATGTTGTGGGGGTGCGAGTTTTACTTCAGTGACTGTTTGGGGGGGGTGTGGTAGACTTCTGTCAGAGCGAATTATGGGGAACCCTGACAGAACTGTGACATCACTCAACAAGTTGCTCCAAAGCATACATAAAGACAGAAAAAGGGGGATGGAGGGGAGCGTGAAAGAAAAAAAAAAAAGGCAAGGGAGCTGATTAGAAACAGAGCTCAAAGCCCCCTCCTTCGCTGATCCTCTATGGTGTGACACAAGAGCTGAGGAATGCAGCAGAGCTCCTGACCCCAGAGCACAGCCACCATGAAGCCTGCAGCCGTTGAGTCAAACACACACACACAAACAGAGACACTACAGGAGCGAGAGTTATCCAAACTACAGCGATCAGTTATTAGAAAGCCAAGACGGAATCAGCAACCTTTTCATGCACTGGTTTTAGGGCAAAATCTGTAGAATTCTGTGCAATAATACGTGCTAAACGTTTATGAGTGCCAGGCGCTCCAATCTCTGTGTGCACTGACTCCATGTGGACCTGGTTATTATGTGAACACATAATCTCTTAATGTTTCTTAGAACACTGCAGCTTGTGCAGACTGGTGCACATTAAAAATAAAAGTTCTTCAATGGTTCTTAAACCCATTTTTTGGGGGGGTTCATCTTCGAAACTCAAATGAAGTTATTTTTGATGAAACATAAGAGGTTTCTGTCCCTCCCCTGAAAATTCGACACTTCAGAAAGTCCATAAAGACATGAGGAAAGTAACCCATATGAAATGAGCAGTTTAATCAAAGTCTTCTGAAGAAACATGATAGCTTTATATGATGAATAGATTTCATTTACACGTAAAGACTGATCAACACACATACAGTCTTGTTCAAAATAATAGCAGTACAATGTGACTAACCAGAATAATCAAGGTTTTTAGTATATTTTGTATTGCTACGTGGCAAACAAGTTACCAGTAGGTTCAGTAGATTCTCCGAAAACAAATGAGACCCAGCATTCATGATATGCACGCTCTTAAGGCTGTGCAATTGGGCAATTAGTTGAATTAGTTGAAAGGGGTGTGTTCAAAAAAATAGCAGTGTGGCATTCAATCACTGAGGTCATCAATTTTGTGAAGAAACAGGTGTGAATCAGGTGGCCCCTATTTAAGGATGAAGCCAACACTTGTTGAACATGCATTTGAAAGCTGAGGAAAATGGTTCGTTCAAGACATTGTTCAGAAGAACAGCGTACTTTGATTAAAAAGTTGATTAGAGAGGGGAAAACCTATAAAGAGGTGCAAAAAATGATAGGCTGTTCAGCTAAAATGATCTCCAATGCCTTAAAATGGAGAGCAAAACCAGAGAGACGTGGAAAAAAACGGAAGACAACCATCAAAATGGATAGAAGAATAACCAGAATGGCAAAGGCTCAGCCAATGATCACCTCCAGGATGATCAAAGACAGTCTGGAGTTACCTGTAAGTACTGTGACAGTTAGAAGACGTCTGTGTGAAGCTAATCTATTTTCAAGAATCCCCCGCAAAGTCCCTCTGTTAAAAAAAGGCATGTGCAGAAGAGGTTACAATTTGCCAAAGAACACATCAACTGACCTAAAGAGAAATGGAGGAACATTTTGTGGACTGATGAGAGTAAAATTGTTCTTTTTGGGTCCAAGGGCCACAGGCAGTTTGTGAGACGACCCCCAAACTCTGAATTCAAGCCACAGTACACAGTGAAGACAGTGAAGCATGGAGGTGCAAGCATCATGATATGGGCATGTTTCTCCTACTATGGTGTTGGGCCTATTTATCGCATACCAGGGATCATGGATCAGTTTGCATATGTTAAAATACTTGAAGAGGTCATGTTGCCCTATGCTGAAGAGGACATGCCCTTGAAATGGTTGTTTCAACAAGACAATGACCCAAAACACACTAGTAAACGGGCAAAGTCTTGGTTCCAAACCAACAAAATTAATGTTATGGAGTGGCCAGCCCAATCTCCAGACCTTAATCCAATTGAGAACTTGTGGGGTGATATCAAAAATGCTGTTTCTGAAGCAAAACCAAGAAATGTGAATGAATTGTGGAATGTTGTTAAAGAATCATGGAGTGGAATAACAGCTGAGAGGTGCCACAAGTTGGTTGACTCCATGCCACACAGATGTCAAGCAGTTTTAAAAAACTGTGGTCATACAACTAAATATTAGTTTAGTGATTCACAGGATTGCTAAATCCCAGAAAAAAAAAATGTTTGTACAAAATAGTTTTGAGTTGTTACAGTCAAAGGTAGACACTGCTATTTTTTTGAACACACCCCTTTCAACTAATTGCCCAATTGCACAGCCTTAAGACAAGCATATCATGAATGCTGGGTCTTGTTTGTTTTCTGACAATCTACTGAACCTACTGGTAACTTGTTTGCCACGTAGCAATAAAAATATACTAAAAACCTTGATTATTCTGGTAAGTCACATTGTACTGCTATTATTTTGAACAAGACTGTACATACAGCACATCAGATACGGTCAACAAAAGCTCAAACGTGCTTGCTTGACACGCAAGTATATTTCCGCTACTGTTTCCCATATTTTATGAGCTCTTATGATTTCATATGGATTTAATTTATAATGTCTTCATGAACTTTCTGAATCATTAAGGTTTTTGTGGAATGGACTTTCAATGAAAGAAAGGATATCTCTCAGGTTTCATAAAAAATATCTTTATTTGTGTTCTGAAGATTTTATTGGCTTGGTACAATGTAAGGCTGAGTAATTGATGACAAATTTCATTCATTCAGGTTCAGTAATCAGGGGCGCCAGACTGGGGGTAAAACCAGTACTGATTACCAGGACCCCAAAGGAAGAGCGGGCCCTTGAAAAGTCTAGAATATATATTTTCAAGGGGATGGGGGCCCATTAGCACTGACTATGCATAGGGCCCGGGATCTTGTGCAGCGCCCCTGTCGGTAATGCATTCTTGAGTTGGTTATTTGATTCTTTGGAGATTGCCAAAAGTGTACTTTTTCCTGTGGCTTTCTTACTTCTATGGAACGTAAAAGGCATTAGGCATAATGTTCATGCTGCTCTTTTACATGTAATAAAAATGAATGAAAGTGCAAAAAAAAACAAAAAAACAAAAACAAAAGAGCATCGTAAAATTTCTCCACGAGTTGTGCACTAGTTCAAGTCTTAAGAAACCATAAGACTTGTGTGAGAAACAGACTGGAATCATTGTTATTTGCTAGAATCTCATATTCATGTCTTTCAACCATTCACCTTGAAATGTGTGTAAATGCAAATTATGTTTGAGAGCTTTGGGGCCAATTAAAGAAACACACACACACACACACACACACACACACACAAAAAAAAAGACAAGATGATACAAGAGCTGCACCCGAATTCGCATAAGCTGTTTGAGTAGCTACATTTGATGAGGAACACATTTCCTGATCTCATTTTGTGATTTAAAAAGGGTGTGTTATATAGCATGGGACGTGCACTTCAACAGTAGTAGGTCATCCAGGTACTATTTGCCTACTGCTTTAGAAATGTTAGAATTTAAAATTAAATTATGCATTTAGCAGATGCTTTTTATTTAAAGCAACTTACAGTGCATTCAGGCTAACATTTTTAACCTAAAGTTTTCACTGGGAATCAAACCCACAACCTTTTGCGCTGCTAAGGCAGTGCTCTACCACTAGGGCACAGGAACACATTTGTACATTTTACACACTGCACATAAATTTTTTTTCATCTATATAGGTGGGAAACAGGAATATTTGGACACAGGATTGGAAAATTACATCATATGGCCTACTTCTATTGTGCTTTCTTAGTGTTTTTTGGTCTGGTTTGCTTTCATTGTATGAAAAAGTGCAGCGTGAACTTTCTTCAGCACTTCTCCTTTTGTGTTTCATGAAAGAATGAAGGTAGAAAAAAAAGATTTTTTTTTTTTTTAATTTTTAAACTATTCTTTTACAGCTCCAGCTCATGGTGTTGGTTTTGTAAAGAAGTAGGTTATAAAAATTCTGAGTGGAGCTTATAAAGATCTGCATGGCATCCGACTATAAAGCCCTTTTCTGGTTAAAACCGAAACCTTTATTTTGATGTTTTAGGCTGCAGGGTTTAGCATACAGGTAGAGAAGCCAGTGGGTTCCTGTGCTTACTGTGGTTTTCTCTGGGTAAACCCCAGCACGCAGCAGAGAGGCCTTCCAGCTGTCCACCTCGTCCTGAGTGTCACAGGCCAGCTCCAGATGCCTGTAGTCTTTACACACGTTCCCAAAGCGAAAATAATCTGTCGTTAGCCGGTTCCCATGGTAGCACATACACTCTCACACAAACAAGTCCTCTCGCTCGCACATATCATCTGTCCAAAACCACAAACCCCAGACCACCCCTTCAGCCCTGTCTGATTCACTCTCTCTGATCTGATTCTAATCAGATTTTGTCCTACCTCACCTTTTTTTGTCCATCGTTCCCATTCCCAACATTTACTTTCGTCTCATATTTATTTTACCCAGTCTCTCTCCCTCTTTTTTTTTTCACTCAGAGAGAGGCCCGTCCCTCTCCATCTGTTCCACATTCCCCTTAATTATTCTGTTGTTCCTCTCCTTTTGTTTCCCTCTTATTTGTCTCTCTTTTTGTAGCTATTGTTTCTCTTTGTTGTGCCTGTGGGTAAAAGGCTTAAAGCATAACGTACAACGTGTTTTTGGTTTAGTCTACGGCTGAGAAGAACACGGCTACAATTAAGTGAACTGAGCCTGGGGTAAAGTGGGACACATGTACACACTGAAACTAACCACACATGAAGCAAACACATTCTCTCACATGCTTCGATCTCATAAAACTCAGTTTTTACAAGCACAGATATGACTCAGTGCTGCTAATCACTATAACTGAGAAATCATTTCTTATAGTCGCTTGCATAATGACTGCACACGTCAAGTGATACACTGTTCCAAGCGTCCAAATATCATGCGCTTTGCAAATCCTCCTAACAAGGTGTAATGTGTGGAATATTGTTTTGTGGTTAAACGATTCATAATTCATTGGTAGTTCATGATATTTATGACAGGATAACTGCGCCGCTTGTGAATGTACTGAACTTTATTTGCCATTCCAAAACCACAAAGTACGGCTCTGACTTTTAAAAGATTTAGACGCAAAAACTGTATGCACAAAATCAACAAAACAAATCTGTGCGCATCCAAAAATAATATCTGGCTGTTTCTGGGGCTAATTATGATTTTTTTTTTTTCTCAAACCGAAGCTTTGTTCATGCCCCTAAATTTTAGATGCATGCAGTGTAAATCAGGATTATTAATTTAATATTATAGTATTTTTTAATTAGCTTTTAGATTTATATTTAGTTTGATTATTAATTTTATGTACAGTACTTTTGTAATTTCAGTAAGCTTTTTTAAGGTTAATTTTCATTTTGGTTTTAGTCATTTTATATGCTTTTGTAATTTTTATTAATTTTTTATAATTCTATTTAATTTTTAAGATTTTTTTATATTTATATAGTTTTAGTTTTAGTAATTTCCATACTTTACATTTTATTTCTAACAAATCAATCTTCAAAACAGTGTGCAGAACACAAACAATACCAGGCAATGAAAAAACTCAACAGAGGGACTTAAATGCACAGATGGACTAGTAAGATAATTAACTCTACATCAGTGGCCTGTAGCATGACCCTTATGAAAAAGAAGTTTATTTAAGTGTGCTATTAGTATATACTTCTTTTAAACTAAAAATAGAAAAGTATGCTTTCAGTTTACTTTTTATGTACTTCTCAGGAATGGGCTTTGTGTATTCCTCAGAAATATACTTAAAATGACATTTAAGTATACTTGACTTATACTTTTAAAAAAAATCTAAATATATTTGAGCTATACTTGTGCTGCTAGAATCTGTGTTTTCTTTGTTATACGGTAGAGGGCGCTAGTACACATCTTCTGCACAGAATTTCCCAAAAACAACACAAGTGAAGAAGAAAAAGAAACAACAGATACTAACACATGTAACAAGATCATCTGACATGAAATGGCATCAAAACTGTTTCGTTATGGAATAAAATGTCGATGAAGAGGTAATAATTACAGTCAAGCGTTGGGGTGTTGATCGACTCCATCTACGTTTTGACTATCATTCTGAATCTTCTTTTTTCAGCTTTTTGTTCAAAATGTTATTTCTTTATTTTTTATGAAACTTCCCACATTATAAAGGCTTTATTGCATCAGATCATATGTTACTTTGCTCAGAGCTGATTGGTCCAGCTTTGGATTGCGATCTCTAACTCAGAATAAAACCTGCTCGTGAGCCGTGTGGCGTAAGTTACCAAAATCAATGAAAACATGAAAAAACTAAACCCAAATGTTACAGTTGCCAAGTCAACTTTAGTGCAAGTTTTCCTTTTCTTTTTTTTTTATCCAGTATTATATTTTATTTCGGATTAGTTTTTTGTTTTTATTTCATTTCAGTTAGCTATAATAACTCTGAATGTAATTTCAAATGAATGTTATGGGCTAAATACTGTTCTGGGTGATGCACTTTGAAGTGTCTATGAGGAGAGGTTTCCTTTGCAAATGCATTATTGTAAAAACTACTTTTGCTTGTTTTTACAAACTGATGAGCGGGTCGAAATTATTGTCTGCGGTAATTTTTACAATGTTTCATATGTCATAGCTTATGTTAAATCCAAAACATTCCTTTAATCACAGTCCTGAGTGAGTTCAGAACCGCACATAACTACTCTCCATAACATATGAACCAGGATGTAATGCACACGGATGTAAACGGAGACAAAAAAAGTGGAAGAAAGTGAACCAAAAAGCTCTGTGCACTTCTCATAATTACTTTTCCAATACCATGCCAGACTAGTGTCACCACTGTGACAAAACAACTTCTACCTCCTGACATCACCAATCGCTCTGACACTAGGGAGTTGGTGGGTGTGTAGGGCACAGTATGAATCATTAGATCATTAAAGTGTGTGTGTGTGTGTGTGTGTGTGTGTGTGTGTGTGTGTGTGTTTGTTTATATTACATAGTGGGGTCCACAACACGTTAGCACACTCACATAGTGGGGACCGAAAACATAGTGGGGACCAAATCCCCGGTCCCCACAATGTTTTGCTTTTAATCGGCTCAGGAGGCGGTGCTGATATGACTAGTGCAGTTTTTTTCTTGATCCCCTCCATGAACAAAAACCGGATTTCTGTGTGTGAGTGTGTGGGGCCGCGCTGCTCTACAGCGCCCCTGTAGCCAGGTCGCGGAACTGCACCTCTATACACACATGTGACGTAATATATGAAGGTACACATTTTTTAAACCGCTCATGCCAAAGTCGCTTAATTAAACGACAAAAACAACTTTAAACAGTGTCTGTCAACGGGGAAAGTACATTCTTTCAGGTAATTAACCTACTTGTAAATATTATATTACATAATTCAATAAATATACATCACAAATTCGAATTATTTTTAAGAATGTTTATGTGATGGAGTTTTTTAATGAGATTAATTAATTAACGTTAAAGTTTTTATCATAATCATAACCTTTGAATAAGGCGAATGAATTATTGCTTAACTTAAATTTAATGCTGTTATACAATTTAAAGTGTTTACTTGTGCGTGTTACTGCGTATTGTAAAGTGTTATAAACTGCGGTGTGGCGGGAGATTGTGAGACCGCGTGACCTCTCTCAATTACTGGAACCCGAGGAGCGACGTGAGACGGCCTTTTGAAATGAAACGGAGAAGAATAAAACCGTTAAAAGAAGCGGAAGATCATGTTCTCCGTTGCATCGACAAGACCGACGCACTGGAGGCCAAACACATAAACGATTATAAAGGTAGGTTTGTAAATCACTTCGATGTTGTTGTGACTGATTGTGATTAGCACTACGGCGCTCCCCACATGACGCGGGAAATATAAATATATAACTTCTCATGGCTATGAATTGGATGTCTTCCACGAATTAATTATGAAACCGCTAACACCAGGGAATAAAATAGGAATTCCTGGCCACGAATAAACAAGGCAGCGAAAGATTTCTTATTTTTGCTTCCACTATATAGCAAAGAGCCTATAGTACTGTATAGTAAGGCCTAGGTATTGCTAGCAGCACTGGGTTTCTTAATTGGTAACGTTATGTGTGAGTCACATACGTTTTAAATATGATTTAAGTGGTTCAAAAATACTAAATAAGTAACCATGATTATTTTATGGGATCTGGGTCCATTGGGATATAAAGGATAATGTTAGTGTTGTTTGTTTTAGCAGTTTTAAATTGCTCTTTGTGATAGTATATGTAAATTAATGAAAGAAATACGCATGAGCTATGAAAGAATGTTGAATACATTGGTTAAACTAATACAAAGCATAAAAGTTGTTTACAGTTGGCTAACCATCAACATATTAGTTACATGTCTACAATGAATTTTATTAACAATTGTATTTACCCCCCTCCCCCCACCTTTTTTCAGGTCGTGGAGTCTTTGCCTTAATTCCTTTTATTAAAGGAGATTTTGTTGTCGAATATAGGGGAGAAATGATTAGCTTAATTGAAGCCGAACAAAGAAGAGAGGCCAATCAAGACACTTTTTTTATGTTTGACTTCATCTGGCAGAACAAGAAATGGAGGTATTTGTTTTTTGTTTTTTTGTTTAACGAATACATTAAAAAATTTACAGTAAAGAAAAAATTAAAATTTGTAGTTTGTTAGGTTAAATTATACATTTGTTTTTTTCCTGAAGCATTGATGCAACTCATGAGGATGGCACCCTTGGCCGCCTTATAAATGATGATCACATAAACCCAAATTGTACAATGAAAAGGATTATCGTTGAGGGAAAACCCTGTTTGTGCCTATTCGCTGCAAGAGATATCATTCCTGGAGAGGAACTCACATATGACTATGGAGGAAGTCACTGGCCTTGGAGAAAGGTTTGGCAAAATTTGACTACTTACATAATTTGTACAGTAGAGGAAATGGAAAGTTTTTAATTAAAGACCCAGTATGTGCCTTTTTTTAGATTAAAATATATAAATAAATTACTATAACAATGCTATATTTTTTTTTGACCTCCATACATTATCCCAAATGTTTCCAAGAATGTTTGAAACCAAAGAAATCAGCTATTTTTACCGGTGTAGCGGTGTCATTGCATCACCTGTCAACAATGTCATACCCGCATGGAAACGTCAAATAAATAACTTTTTCTTTTTTTGGTAATACAAATTTATCTAAGGGAATAAAAGCCTTTACAATGGCTTAAAATACATATATAATAGCAATGAGGCAATAATAATTTTGATTAAAAGCAAGCACACCTTGTTTGTTATCTTTATTTTATAAGTTCACAAAGGTTTGTTGTTATTATGTCTGTAGCCAAAAAAAATAGACCCTTTAAAGATTAGAATGATGTGTTGCTCTTATCTGTATGATTAAAACTGAAAGTGTAATTTAAGTTCTTTTCGGGGTTATCAGGAAAAAATGATTCATAACGCGTATCCGCGTTAATCGACTCCAGAGGGTTAAATGGTTTTATTGAACAAAAATGTTAAAAATACATAATGTAATATTTAAAAAATATATACTCCTAACTTAAAGGGATACTCCTCCTCAAAATGAAAATTTTGTCATTACCATTGGTACCATGTCGTTCCAAACCTTTAAAAGCTTTGTTCATCTTCAGAACACAATTTAAGATATATTTTATAATAAATCTAGGAGCCTTGTGACTGTCCCATGGACTGCCTGGTAAATAACAGCATCACGGTCCAGAAAAGTTTGAAAGACATTGTCAGAGTACTCCATCTGCCATCAGTAGTTCAATCTGAATGCTAGGAAGTGACAAGGATTTCCTCTAAAATGTCTTAAATTTTGTTCCAAAGACGAACAAAGCTTTTATAAGTCTAGAATGGCATGGGGGTAATTGATTAACTACTAAATGTTCTTTTTGGGGTGGAGTATCCCTTAAAGTACATTTATTTATCCCCCAGTTTCACAGACGAGGTTTAAGCCTATAGTAACAGAAATAAGATAAGGAATTTCTTTAAAGTACTTGTTTTGCGAGTACATGTTCGGTGCTGTATGTAGGGCTTGCAGCCAAAGTCCTTTAATAGTCATTGTTGCAGCGCTTAAGTTAAAATACTGAGATTTTATATATATATATATATATATATATATATATATATATATATATATATATATATATATATATATATATATATATATATACATACACACACACACAGGCAACGTTGTCCGCACGCACAGCTCCTTTATTCACGTAAACCTCACCCCTTTCTGACGGGAAACTGGATATTCGCATGACTACTAACATTTAATAAGTGTAGCATAAGTGTGCACATCAAATTATCCTCACTCATTGAGCCTGGCTCAAATTAGTGAGACTGTGTGAGTTAAATTGTCGTTTATGAAACCGCTTTAGTCCACAATAACACTTTGCTAAAGTAAGAGTTTGAAATGGTTGAAATGCATAGTGCAGCCTTAGGAAGAGGATTAATGCGTTTCATGGATTCTCATCTGGGTTAATCTACAGTTAAAATAGTAATCATACATTTTTTAAATATAGTACTCCTTAATGGAATCATGGAATCATGACACCCCTTCTGTATGCCATTCTGTCTATCAGTCTATCTTTTCTTTTCTTTTGTTGTTGTCCGTCCATTTGTCTGTCTATTAATTTGTTATATTTGGTATTGACTTGAGAAAGTCTTACACACTGTTTTCAGTGTAATGTACATAGTGGGGACCAGTAGTTTTAGGAAAGCCATTCAAACCCGTTGGTACCAAATACACACATTTCACAGGTTAAGCATAGTGGGGACCATGTCTAATAAGTGATGACTTGTAACTATATTTTTAATAACTTTATTATAGCCTCCATGCAAGGATGATGACAACATGACAGCAATAGATAACTGCTCTGAGGATTCTGTAACTACTGATGGCATTTCACGATTCACAGCTGAGGTATGTGTATTTATTATCTCTGTCTGTGTCCGTCTCTATCTCTGTCTGTGTGCCCGTCTCTTTCTCTGTCTGTGCCAGTCTCTTTCTCTGTCTATTAATTTGTTATATTTGGTATTGACTTGAGAAATTCTTACACACTATTTCCAGTGTAATGTACATAGTGGGGACCAGTAGTCTTAGGAAAGCCATACAAACCCATTGGAACCAAATATACACATTTCACAGGTTTAGCATAGTGGGGACCTTGTCTAATAAGTGATGACTTGTAACTATATTTTAAATAACTTTCTTATAGCCTCCATGCAAGGATGATGACAACATGACAGCAATAGAGAACTGCTCTGAGGATTCTGTAACTACTGATGGCATTTCACGATTCACAGCTGAGGTATGTGTATTTATTATCTCTGTCTGTGTCCGTCTCTATCTCTGTCTGTGTGCCCGTCTCTTTCTCTGTCTGTGCCAGTCTCTTTCTCTGTCTATTAATTTGTTATATTTGGTATTGACTTGAGAAAGTCTTACACACTATTTCCAGTGTAATGTACATAGTGGGGACCAGTAGTCTTAGGAAAGCCATACAAACCCATTGGTACCAAATACACACATTTCACAGGTTTAGCATAGTGGGGACCTTGTTTAATAAGTGATGACTTGTAACTATATTTTTAATAACTTTCTTATAGCCTCCATGCAAGGATGATGACAACATGACAGCAATAGATAACTGCTCTGAGGATTCTGTAAATACTGAAGGCACTTCACGATTCACAGCTGAGGTATGTGTATTTATTATCTCTGTCTGTGTCAGTCTCTTTATCTGTCTGTGTCAGTCTCTTTCTCTGTCTCTGTGTCAGTCTCTTTCTCTGTCTCTGTGTCAGTCTCTTTCTCTGTCTCTGTGTCTGTGTCAGTCTCTTCTCTGTCTCTGTGTCAGTCTCTTTCTCTGTCTCTGTGTCTGTGTCAGTCTCTTTCTCTGTCTGTGTCTGTGTCAGTCTCTTTCTCTGTCTGTGTCTGTGCCAGTCTCTTTCTCTGTCTGTGCCAGTCTCTTTCTCTGTCTGTGCCAGTCTCTTTCTCTGTTTGTTTCTCTGTCTGTGTCAGTCTCTTTCTCTGTCTGTGTCAGTCTCTTTCTCGGTCTGTGTCAGTCTCTTTCTCGGTCTGTGTCAGTCTCTGTCTCGGTCTGTGTCTGTGTCTGTCTCTTTCTCTGTCTCTGTCTGTGCCAGTCTCTTTCTCTGTCTGTGTCTGTGCCAGTCTCTTTCTCTGTTTGTTTCTCTGTCTGTGTCAGTCTCTTTCTCGGTCTGTGTCAGTCTCTGTCTCTGTCTGTGTCTGTGTCTGTCTCTTTCTCTGTCTCTGTCTGTGCCAGTCTCTTTCTCTGTCTGTGTCTGTGCCAGTCTCTTTCTCTGTCTGTTTCTCTGTCTGTGTCAGTCTCTTTCTCGGTCTCTGTCAGTCTCTTTCTCTTTCTCTGTCTGTCTATTAATTTGTTATATTTGGTATTGACTTGAGAAAGTCTTACACACTGTTTTCAGTGTAATGTACATAGTGGGGACCAGTAGTTTTAGGAAAGCCATACAAACCCGTTGGTACCAAATACACACATTTCACAGGTTTAGCATAGTGGGGACCTTGTCTAATAAGTGATGACTTGTAACTATATTTTTAATAACTTTATTATAGCCTCCATGCAAGGATGATGACAACATGACAGCAATAGATAACTGCTCTGAGGATTCTGTAACTACTGAAGGCACTTCACGATTCACAGCTAAGGTATGTGTATTTATTATCTCTGTCTGTGTCAGTCTCTTTATCTGTCTGTGCCAGTCTCTTTCTCTGTCTCTGTCTGTGTCAGTCTCTTTCTCTTTCTCTGTCTATTAATTTGTTATATTTGGTATTGACTTGAGAAAGTCTTACACACTGTTTTCAGTGTAATGTACATAGTGGGGACCAGTAGTTTTAGGAAAGCCATACAAACCCGTTGGTACCAAATACACACATTTCACAGGTTTAGCATAGTGGGGACCTTGTCTAATAAGTGATGACTTGTAACTATATTTTTAATAACTTTATTATAGCCTCCATGCAAGGATGATGACAACATGACAGCAATAGATAACTGCTCTGAGGATTCTGTAACTACTGAAGGCACTTCACGATTCACAGCTGAGGTATGTGTATTTATTATCTCTGTGTCAGTCTTTTTCTCTGTATGTATGTCTGTCTCTCTGTTTCAGTCTCTTTCTCTGTCTGTGCCTGTGTCCGTCTCTGTCTGTGCCAGTCTCTTTCTCTGTCTGTGCCTGTGTCAGTCTCTGTCTTTGCCAGTCTCTTTCTCTGTCTGTTTCTCTGTCTGTGCCAGTCTCTTTCCCTGTCTGTTTCTCTGTCTGTGCCAGTCTCTTTCTGTCTGTTTCTCTGTCTGTGTCTGTCTGTTTCTCTGTCTGTGCCTGTCTCTTTCTGTCTGTTTCTCTGTCTGTGCCTGTCTCTTTCTGTCTGTTTCTCTGTCTGTGTCAGTCTCTTTCTCTTTGTCTGTGCCTGTGTCAGTCTCTTTCTCTGTCTGTGTCAGTCTCTTTCTCTGTCTGTGTCAGTCTCTTTCTCTGCCTGTGCTTGTGTCAGTCTTTTTCTCTTTGTCTGTGCCTGTGTCTTTCTCTTTGTCTGTGCCTGTGTCAGTCTCTGTCTGTGCCAGTCTCTTTCTGTCTGTTTCTCTGTCTGTGCCTGTCTCTTTCTGTCTGTTTCTCTGTCTGTGTCAGTCTCTTTCTCTTTGTCTGTGCCTGTGTCAGTCTCTTTCTCTGTCTGTGCCTGTGTCAGTCTCTGTCTCTGTCTGTGTCAGTCTCTTTCTCTTTCTGTCTATTAATTTGTTATATTTGGTATTGACTTGAGAAAGTCTTACACACTATTTCCAGTGTAATGTACATAGTGGGGACCAGTAGTCTTAGGAAAGCCATACAAACCCATTGGAACCAAATACACACATTTCACAGGTTTAACATAGTGGGGACCTTGTCTAATAAGTGATGACTTGTAGCTATTTTTTAAATAACTTTCTTATAGCCTCCATGCAAGGATGATGACAACATGACAGCTATAGAGAACTGCTCTGAGGATTCTGTAACTACTGAAGGCACTTCACGATTCACAGCTGAGGTATGTGTATTTATTATCTCTGTCTGTGTCAGTCTTTTTTCTGTCAGTCTCTTTCTCTGTCTGTGTCTGTGCCAGTCTCTTTCTTTGTCTCTGCCTGTGTCAGTCTCTGTCTCTGCCTGTGTCAGTCTCTGCCTGTGTCTGTGTCGGTCTCTGTCTGTGTCGGTCTCTGTCTGTGCCTGTGTCAGTCTCTGTCTGTGGCAGGCTCTTTCTGTCTGTTTCTCTGTCTGTAACCATTTCTCTGTCTCTGTCATTCTCTTTCTTTGTCTCTGTCTGTGTCAGTGTCTTTCTCTGTCTGTGTCAGTCTCTTTCTCTGTCTGTCTATTAATTTGTTATATTTGGTATTGACTTGAGAAAGTCTTACACAATGTTTTTCAGTGTAATGTACATAGTGGGGGACCAGTAGTTTTAGGAAAGCCATACCAAACCCATTGGTACCAAATACACACATTTCACATGTTTAGCATAGTGGGGACCTTGTCTAATAAGTGATGACTTGTAACTATTTTTTAAATTTTCTTATAGCCTCCATGCAAGGATGATGACAACATGACAGCAATAGATAACTGCTCTGAGGATTCTGTAAATACTGAAGGCACTTCACGATTCACAGCTGAGGTATGTGTATTTATTATCTCTGTCTGTGTCCGTCTCTATCTCTGTCTGTGTGCCCGTCTCTTTCTCTGTCTGTGCCAGTCTCTTTCTCTGCCTGTGCCTGTGTCTGTCTCTGTCTGTTTCAGTCTCTTTCTCTGTCTGTGCCTGTGTCTGTCTCTGTCTGTTTCAGTCTCTTTCTCTGTCTGTGCCTGTGTCAGTCTCTGTCTGTGCCAGTCTCTTTCTGTCTGTTTCTCTGTCTGTGCCTGTCTCTTTCTATGCCTGTGCTTGTGTCAGTCTCTTTCTCTTTGTCTGTGCCTGTGTCAGTCTCTGTCTGTGCCAGTTTATTTCTCTCGGTTTCTCTGTCTGTGTCAGTCTCTTTCTCTGTCTGTGCCTTTCTCTGTCTGTGTCTTTCTCTGTCTGTGTCAGTCTCTGTGTCTGTGCCAGTCTCTGTGTCTGTCTGTGCCTTTGCCAGTCTCTGTCTGTGCCAGTCTCTTTCTGTCTGTTTCTCTGTCTGTGCCAGTCTCTTTCTCTGCCTGTGCTTGTGTCAGTCTCTTTCTCTTTGTCTGTGCCTGTGTCAGTCTCTGTCTGTGCCAGTCTCTTTCTCTGTTTCTCTGTCTGTGCCAGTCTCTTAGTCTGTGCCAGTCTCTTTCTGTCTGTTTCTCTATCTGTGCCAGTCTCTTTCTCGGTCTGTGCCAGTCTCTTTCTCTGCCTGTGCTTGTGTCAGTCTCTTTCTCTTTGTCTGTGCCTGTGTCAGTCTCTGTCTGTGCCAGTCTCTTTCTCTGTCTGTGCCAGTCTCTTTCGGTTTCTCTGTCTGTGCCAGTCTCTTTCTCTGTCTGTGCCAGTCTCTTTCTGTCTGTTTCTCTGTCTGTGCCAGTCTCTTTCTGTTTGTGCCAGTCTCTTTCTCTGTCTGTGCCAGTCTCTTTCTCTGTTTCTCTGTCTGTGCCAGTCTCTTTCTTAGTCTGTGCCAGTCTCTTTCTGTCTGTTTCTCTATCTGGTGCCAGTCTCTTTCTCTGTCTGTGCCAGTCTCTTTCTCTGCCTGTGCTTGTGTCAGTCTCTTTCTCTTTGTCTGTGCCTGTGTCAGTCTCTGTCTGTGCCAGTCTCTTTCTCTGTTTCTCTGTCTGTGCCAGTCTCTTTCTTAGTCTGTGCCAGTCTCTTTCTGTCTGTTTCTCTATCTGTGCCAGTCTCTTTCTCTGCCTGTGCTTGTGTCAGTCTCTTTCTCTTTGTCTGTGCCTGTGTCAGTCTCTGTCTGTGCCAGTCTCTTTCTCTGTTTCTCTGTCTGTGCCAGTCTCTTTCTCTGTTTCTCTGTCTGTGCCAGTCTCTTTCTGTCTGTTTCTCTGCCTGTGTCAGTCTCTTTGTCTGTGCCTGTGTCAGTCTCTTTCTCTGTCTGTCTATTAATTTGTTATATTTGGTATTGACTTGAGAAAGTCTTACACACTGTTTCAGTGTAATGTACATAGTGGGGACCAGTAGTTTTAGGAAAGCCATACAAACCCATTGGTACCAAATACACACATTTCACAGGTTTAGCATAGTGGGGACCTTGTCTAATAAGTGATGACTTGTAACTATTTTTTAAATTTTCTTATAGCCTCCATGCAAGGATGATGACAACATGACAGCAATAGATAACTGCTCTGAGGATTCTGTAACTACTGAAGGCACTTCACGATTCACAGCTGAGGTATGTGTATTTATTATCTCTGCCTGTGTCCGTCTCTATCTCTGTCTGTGTGCCAGTCTCTTTCTCTGTCTGTGTGCCAGTCTCTTTCTCTGTCTGTGTCAGTCTCTTTCTCTGTCTGTGTCTGTTCCAGTGTCTATCTCTGTCTGTGTGTCAGTCTCTTTCTCTGTCTGTGTCTGTTCTAGTCTCTTTCTCTGTCTGTGTCTGTCTTTTTTCTGTCTGTCTCTTTCTCTGTCTGTGTCTGTGTCACTCTTTTTTCTGTCTGTCTCTTTCTCTGTCTGTCTCAGTCTCTTTCTCTGTCTGTGCCTGTGTCAGTCTCTGTCTGTGCCAGTCTCTTTCTCTGTCTGTGTCTGTGCCAGTCTCTTTCTCTGTCTGTTTCTCTGTCTGTATCAGTCTCTTTCTCTGTCTGTGTCAGTCTCTTTCTCTGTCCGTCTATTTATTTTTTATATTTGGTATTGACTTGAGAAAGTCTTACACACTGTTTTCAGTGTAATGTACATAGTGGGGACCTGTAGTCTTAGGAAAGCCATACAAACCCGTTGGTACCAAATACACACATTTCACAGGTTTAACATAGTGGGGGACCTTGTCTATAAGTGATGACTTGTAACTATATTTTTAATAACTTTATTATAGCCTCCATGCAAGGATGATGACAACATGACAGCAATAGAGAACTGCTCTGATGATTCTGTAACTACTGAAGGCACTTCACGATTCACAGCTGAGGTATGTGTATTTATTATCTCTGTGTCAGTCTTTTTCTCTGTATGTATGTCTGTCTCTCTGTGTCAGTTTCTTTCTCTGTCTGTATGTTTGTGTCTCTGTGTTAGACTCTTTCTGTGCCAGTCTCTTTCTGTGCCAGTCTCTTTCTGTCTGTTTCTCTGTCTGTGTCTCTCTTTCTCTGCCTGTGCTTGTGTCAGTCTTTTTCTCTTTGTCTGTGCCTGTGTCTTTCTCTTTGTCTGTGCCTGTGTCAGTCTCTGTCTGTGCCAGTCTCTTTCTGTCTCTTTCTCTGTCTGTGTCAGTCTCTTTCTCTCTGTTTCTCTATCTGTGCCTGTCTCTTTCTGTCTGTTTCTCTGTCTGTGTCAGTCTCTTTCTCTGTCTGTCTATTAATTTGTTATATTTGGTATTGACTTGAGAAAGTCTTACACACTGTTTTCAGTGTAATGTACATAGTGGGGACCTGTAGTCTTAGGAAAGCCATACAAACCCATTGGTACCAAATACACACATTTCACAGGTTAAGCATAGTGGGGACCATGTCTAATAAGTGATGACTTGTAACTATATTTTTAATAACTTTATTATAGCCTCCATGCAAGGATGATGACAACATGACAGCAATAGAGAACTGCTCTGAGGATTCTGTAACTACTGAAGGCACTTCACGATTCACAGCTAAGGTATGTGTATTTATTATCTCTGTGTCAGTCTTTTTCTCTGTATGTATGTCTGTCTGTCTGTGTCAGTTTCTTTCTCTGTCTGTATGTTTGTGTCTCTGTGTTAGACTCTTTCTGTGCCAGTCTCTGTCTGTTTCAGTCTCTTTCTCTGTCTGTGCCTGTGTCCGTCTCTGTCTTTGCCAGTCTCTTTCTCTGTCTGTCTGTGCCAGTCTCTTTCTGTCTGTTTCTCTGTCTGTGTCTGTCTCTTTCTCTTTGTCTGTGCCTGTGTCTTTCTCTTTGTCTGTGCCTGTGTCTTTCTCTTTGTCTGTGCCTGTGTCAGTCTCTGTCTGTGCCTGTCTCTTTCTGTCTGTTTCTCTGTCTGTCAGTCTCTTTCTCTTTGTCTGTGCCTGTGTCAGTCTCTTTCTCTGTCTGTCTATTAATTTGTTATATTTGGTATTGACTTGAGAAAGTCTTACACACTGTTTCAGTGTAATGTACATAGTGGGGACCAGTAGTCTTAGGAAAGCCATTCAAACCCGTTGGTACCAAATACACACATTTCACAGGTTAAGCATAGTGGGGACCTTGTCTAATAAGTGATGACTTGTAACTATATTTTAAATAACTTTCTTATAGCCTCCATGCAAGGATGATGACAACATGACAGCTATAGATAACTGCTCTGAGGATTCTGTAACTACTGAAGGCATTTCACGATTCACAGCTGAGGTATGTGTATTTATTATCTCTGTCTGTGTCAGTCTCTTTATCTGTCTGTGTCAGTCTCTTTGTCTGCCTGTGTCAGTCTCTTTCTCTTTTGTCTGTGCCTGTGTCTTTCTCTTTGTCTGTGCCTGTGTCTTTCTCTTTGTCTGTGCCTGTGTCAGTCTCTGTCTGTGCCTGTCTCTTTCTGTCTGTTTCTCTGTCTGTCAGTCTCTTTCTCTTTGTCTGTGCCTGTGTCAGTCTCTTTCTCTGTCTGTCTATTAATTTGTTATATTTGGTATTGACTTGAGAAAGTCTTACACACTGTTTTCAGTGTAATGTACATAGTGGGACCAGTAGTCTTAGGAAAGCCATACAAACCCATTGGAACCAAATACACACATTTCACAGGTTTAGCATCGTGGGGACCTTGTCTAATAAGTGATGACTTGTAACTATTTTTAAATAACTTTCTTATAGCCTCCATGCAAGGATGATGACAACATGACAGCAATAGATAACTGCTCTGAGGATTCTGTAACTACTGAAGGCACTTCACGATTCACAGCTGAGGTATGTGTATTTATTATCTCTGTCTGTGCCAGTCTCTTTCTCTGTCTCTGTCTTTGTCAGTCTCTTTCTCTGTCTGTCTATTAATTTGTTATATTTGGTATTGACTTGAGAAAGTCTTACACACTATTTCCAGTGTAATGTACATAGTGGGGACCAGTAGTCTTAGGAAAGCCATACAAACCCATTGGAACCAAATACACACATTTCACAGGTTTAGCATAGTGGGGACCTTGTCTAATAAGTGATGACTTGTAACTATATTTTAAATAACTTTCTTATAGCCTCCATGCAAGGATGATGACAACATGACAGCAATAGATAACTGCTCTGAGGATTCTGTAACTACTGATGGCATTTCACGATTCACAGCTGAGGTATGTGTATTTATTATCTCTGTGTCAGTCTTTTTCTCTGTCTGTGTGCCAGTCTCTTTCTCTGTCTGTGCCAGTCTCTTTCTCTGTCTGTGTCAGTCTCTTTCTCTGTCTGTGTCTGTGCCAGTCTCTTTCTGTCTGTTTCTCTGTCTGTGTCAGTCTTTTTCTGTCTTTTTCTCTGTCTGTGTCAGTCTCTTTCTCTGTCTGTATGTCTGTGTCTATCTGTGTCAGTTTCTTTCTCTCTGTGTTTCAGTCTCTTTCTCTCTGTTTCTCTGTCTGTGTCAGTCTTTTTCTCTGTCTGTGCCAGTCTCTTTCTCTGTCTGTTTCTCTGTCTGTGCCAGTCTCTTTCTCTGTCTGTTTCTCTGTCTGTGTGTCAGTCTTTTTCTCTGTCTGTGCCAGTCTCTTTCTCTGTCTGTTTCTCTGTCTGTGTGTCAGTCTTTTTCTCTGTCTGTATGTCTGTCTATCTGTGTCTGTCTCTGTATCCGTCTGTATGTCTGTCTCTGTTTGACAGATTTTCTCTCTTTCACTCCATTTTCATATTTATCTTTCTTTTTTTGTCTTTAACAGCCTTTGGTTGATTACTCGGACACCGAAGATGAAGTTTTGTGTTCTAAAATTAAGACATCTTATAAAAAGGTATATTTTACATTTACTTAATTTGTTTTTACCTGCCTCACACCTAAATTGAATTATTTTTAGCTGAATAGTGTGAAGTAAATTTAAAAGGATAAATAAACATTGAAAGACCACCATCTTTTGGACCACCTAAAAATCTTTTTTCTATATGCAAGTTACTATTGTGAATATCGTTTCACAACCATAAGTCGTTTGTTAATCTTCAGAACATGAAGATATTTTTGATATCTTTCCCTCCATCTGGAGTTAGAATGGCAGGCAAAAGCTCAAATTTAATCTGTTTTCTGAAGATGAATAAGGGTCTTATGGGTTTGCAACAACATGAGGATATGTAATGTTAATGATAGAATTTTTGGGGGAGCTATCCCTTTAAATCAGGGTTCCTCAAATCTGGACCTCAAGATCCACTTTCCTGCAGAGTTTAGATCTAACTCTAATCAAACACACCTGAGCATGCTAATCAATGCCAATGAATGCAGACCTGCCAACATGTACGCATTTTTCGTACTCTGCACGCATTTTGACCCATAAGTACACTAGTACGATTCGCTGCTCTTTAGGTACGCATTTTGTTGCGTCTCGCATTTTGCCGATTTCAGTTTCTATGCAATCTATGACGCTGATTCTGCCGCTGATCCACAGCGTGTAAGTGGAGTGAAAAGCTTTCGGCCAATCAGAGTGGTGCATGTTAACCCACCGCCCACCTGCCCCTCCCATCCACAAGCTTAGTTGGCAGTTAAGTGGTGGAATGGCTTGCAATCTAGAAGGTTTTAGACAGGCCAGGTGCTGATTAACGTAAGATAAAGGTAACAGTTAGGCTATGTTTAGCCTAATTGAATTTATGGACATTAAAAATGACCTTGACATGACATCATAACAAGCAGTCCAGCTGTGACGAGCTCAGTTCAGTTCACGCGTTCATGTAGGCCAGTGGTTCCCAAACTTTGAACAGGCATGTACCCCCTGAGACATTCTAGATCTTCCGGAGTACCCCCAACACCACCAATTGTTAACAACAAGTTTTTTAATTTTTTATTGATATTTATTTTTATCAATTTTGTCGAGAATAGTGAATAGAATCATAAACAAATTATACAAATCTCATCAAAAGTCAACATATGATACAAATGTGCTGAATATAATGATTTTAAAAAAATATGCACCCAATCTCACACACAATAGGCCTACAACACATGTCCAACATCTCATTTAAGTTATTGTTAACTTTTCACATACTGATAAGTATTGCTTTTCACATTTGATAACATTCTATATTTTCTTAACTTTTCTGCTGTAAAATAATAATAAAAATGAGAACACATTAACAATAGTAAACTAAATAGTAAACAGTAAATTAAATTGTAGTAAACCACACAGAATAGGCCTACCACCTCTCCATCCACATCACCAGTTTAATGTGAGGGATGTGCCTGGATGTTCTTACACAATGCAGCGATGTTAGGCCGAATTGGGGACAGTTTCAGTCTTAGGTCGTTTTCCACAAACAGTCTGTACCTATACTTGGTCTTAAGGCAGACCAAAGCTGAGAATCCAGTCTCGCATAAATATGTTGTAGCAAAAGGCATCAACGTCTTAATCGCTCGGTTTGCCAGGTCCGGATACTCTGCCCGCAAACTAATCCAGAAGTCTGTCAGTGTCTTCTGACCGAACTCGATTCTGACCGACCCGTTCGTGGATATTTCAATGAGGCTCTCTCTCTCCAGCATAGGAAGCTGGCATGTGCTGGGTGACGAAAAAGGATTACGAATCCATGTGTCGTGGTCTTCTGTTTCGGGGAAGTATTTGCGTAATTGCGCTGCCAAGTCGCCAAGGTGTTTCCGTATGTCACATCTGACAATGTCGGCAAGCCGTAGCTCGTTTTCACACAGGAAATCCTGCAGTGATGGGAATGCGCCAATGTCGTTGTCTTTGACACAGTCAGACCAGAAGTTCAGCTTTTTAATCGTGGCCTCTACCTTGTCTCGCACATTGAATATTGTCACAGAGCGACCTTGCAGCCCGAGATTGAGCTCATTTAGACGGCCAAAGATATCTCCCAAATAGGCCAGTCTTGTGAGCCACTCATCATCATGCAACCTATCTGACAAGCGAAAAGGATTGTCGATGAAAAACAGTTTCAGCTCGTCTTTCAGTTCAAAAAAGCGTGCCAAAACTTTCCCTCTGGATAACCATCGCACTTCAGTGTGGAGCAAAAGCGTCAAATGGTCACTGCCCATCTCACTGCATAAGGTGGAAAAAATGCGCGAGTTTAGGGGTCTTGATTTGACGAAGTTAACCATCTTTACTGTGTCGTCCAACACCTGTGCCAGGCTGTCTGACATTCCTTTGGCGGCAAGCGCTTCCCTATGTATGCTACAGTGGACCCAAGTGGCATCTGGAGCCACTGCTTGTACACGGGTGACCACTCCGCTGTGCCTCCCCGTCATTGCTTTGGCACCATCTGTGCATATTCCAACACATTTAGTCCAGGTTATTCCGTGTGATCGTATGAAACTGTCTATGAGTCCAAAAATGTCCTGCCCCGTTGTCCTCGTCGGTAACGATTTGCAAAAGAGGATGTCCTCATGGATTGACCCTCCATATATGTACCTGACGTACACCAACAACTGAGCCAGGCCTGCTACATCTGTTGACTCATCTAGCTGTAATGCATAGAATTCACTGGCTTGTATGCGACATAGTAACTGTCTCAAAACGTCTGCTGACATGTCACTGATCCGTCGGGACACGGTATTGTCCGATGAAGGCATTTTCTGCAAAGTATGTTTAGCCTTTTCCCCCAACATTTTCTCAGCCATGTCCATGGCAGCAGGGACAATCAGCTCCTCCACAATATTATGAGGCTTGCCTGCCTTAGCCACTCTGTAACTGACCATGTAAGACGCTTCTACTCCTGCCTTATTTACAGCATCTGGCGCGATCAGACATTTCTTGTTGTTAGAAAGCAGTCTCAATTGTCGCACAAAAAACTCCCGTGGCTTATTTTTCAAATTGCCATGTTTCGTTTCTAAATGTCTTTTTAAGAGTGAAGGCTTCAACGAGTTATTAGACAGGACCTGCGCACATATGACACACTGTGGCTGAGGGAAATTTGAATTGCCTGTGTATGTAAAGCCCAGAGTTATATAATCTTCGTTATATCTTCTTATCTTTGAGTGTGCCTCCCTACCATCGCCTTGTTGTCTTGATGGAAGAGTCTGTGTCTCCCCGTCTCCATCACTGTCCATGTTAATGGTTTGGCTAGCATCAGGCCTTTCGTCAGAGTTAGGATTAGCAATGATAGTGTCTTGACCTGAAAAGCTTGTCCCGACAGCAGGTGACTCCTGTGAAGTTTCTGTTGTCGTTCTGGGTATGGCCTGAACCCGTTTCAACCATTTATCCATCGATTGAAATTGTTTTTTTGTTTTGTCAAATAGACGTAACTGGGATGATTTCTGACAGGATTTTTTTTTTTATTTGCGCGCCGCGCGACAAATAATATTTGTCGTCATAGCAACGTTTATTATGATGCCTTAGTGAGTTGCTACAGGTAACGTTACACATCCAGACTGAGAGTGCATTGGCTGAAATGTCTGTATGTATTTTAATTATTGTATTTGCTTTTTCTTACTGTTTGTTGTTTGTTTGTTTTGATTGTTTTTATCTGTCCTGTTTGGCAAATAAACTTAATTGAATATGACGCAGAGCTGTAATCAGTAATCTGTAATCAAAATGAAAACGAAATCGCGACACTCGGGGAGAAAAATGCGTTCATCAGAAAATGCGTTTAATATATTGAAACGTCTGTTTATATACCATACTCACTTAATAAAGCAGCGTTTTATATTTAATATGAGAAGAGGTAACACTTGCGTTATGGTCCGGATTTGACACAAAAAATCTTTAACTTTTAGGTGGTAAAATATGTTTTAGTAGTAATTCTATGAATTACACTGGCAAACCTAAAGTAATATACCCACCGGATGAAGAAGGGTTGGCTCTCCGCAGAACATAATATATTCATTTTATTTTATTTTTCGTGTTCGCAGTTATGAGGAACAAACAATGCTACGGACGTGAGCACACTGAAAGAGGCACTACACAACTGCTTTAAAACTTTCACAGAGATCTCACACATAAAACACCAAATATTAAAAATTGGAATATCAAGCAAAATAATATTCGATGATTGAACTAAAAAATCGTAGCTCTCACCGGTAATCAATACGCTCCTACATTAAATTTCTCTGTAGCCTATATGCTACTTTAGCCTACTGTGCGTTGTAGCCCAGTCTTTAAAAAAACGATTTAATTTCATATTCATGTTTAAATAAAATTATATATATTTATTTTATTTTATGTTTATTATATGAAAGGTGAAAAGCATGATAATCCCGAAAATATCGAAAGACAAATGGAGTGGGCAGACATGATTTTGACCACTTCATTGAGTTTGTTTTTGTAGAAAACCTTTCTTTAAAGTGAATTTCGTTTTGTATTAATTTTGTCTTAACAAATAACAAGAAAATATAGCAGGCAATAAATCAGGACACAGAGTCGCCAGCGCGTGAACTGGAGATCGTCTCTTGAACCGAAACTCAGCGTATAAGCTACTTGCCATACAGACCTGAGAGATATACATAAAGAAAGCATGAAATGTGTACTTAAACATGTTTAACAAAAGAATTCAAAACGAAAGAAAACAGACTGCTCTCTGCTTAGGCTAATCATATTTATCTCTGGCGTGCTCACTGCTACGAAGATCGCGAGTCAGCATAGTCAACTTCATCTTTTACACAGAAAACACTTGTCTATTAATAAACAATTGAAATGTCTCCTTGATATATTTGACATATTAATAATCTATCATTACTTTTCCCAGTTCTTTGTGGCAGCTTATGCGTTATTGGCAGCGCCACCCTTATGAACGCGTCCCCACCGCTCAATAGTTAATATTCTTTGGTGTTCAGTTTATACAGGTTTTCTAATTGTTATTTAATATATAAATATAATTATTATTATTTTTTTATTATTATCAAAATCTTTTTTTTTTCTCGACACCTCTTTAACTTGGCACGAAATTCTGTCAGTGAAGTCCCGCATACTATTTGTTTAAATCAATAGCTACGTAATCACCATTACAAAAATTGTACTTTTTTTTACATTTTGAATCTTGAAAATATATATATATATATATGGCTAGTCCGACCTGCCAATCCTTTTTGTTACGGCAAACCAAAATATTTTTAAGGATCGCCTAAGAAGTTACCACCGTGGGACAGAGAAAACGTTTGAAAAGGCATGACTTAGATATTCTTTCTCGTACCCCCTGAAATCAGTCCACGTACCCCTCGGGGTACGCGTACCCCAGTTTGACAACCGTGGATGTAGGCTAACATGAAAGGGTGGCCCTTCCAATAACGCACCTAAAAGCTGTCACAAAGAACCGGCAAAAGTAATGATTATGAATATTTTATCAATATAATTACTAATAAACAAGTGTTTTCTGTATCAATGTCGTGTCGACTGCAAAGATAAAGTTGACGAAAAAGTCGCAGTAGTGAACGCGCCAGAGAAATGCACATTTCATACGGATTAACGGTAGATAAGCAGAGAGCAGTCTGTTTTCTTTCGTTTTGAAGTGTTCTGTTCAACCCTCTTGAGTCGTTTAACGCGTATACGCGTTATGAGTCATTTTCTCCTGATAACCAGGAAAAGAACTTAAATTACGCAAAATCGAATCTGTAAAGGGTCTACTTTTATTTGTATACAGACATAATAACAACAAAACTTGTGCACATAAAATAAAGATAACAAACAAGGTGTGCTGTCTTCAGCCTTTGTCTGCTGTGATCTTCATGTACAAACACGTCATTAAAATGAAGTGTAACTCAGTGAATACTCAACGAAGAGACACGAGAGAGATATCTATAGAAAGCCTGAAATGTCTACTTTTAAACTAAACAAGTACCGCCGAAAACAAATATTATGTGATAAAATAATCCATATGAAAACAACGCGATGTCTTGTCCGTTTTTCACATCTCCCATTATCTTCTAATTCGACCACGCCCCCGCGCTGAACGCTCTATTCAGATTCTAATGTTAAATAAAGTTTTTATTTTTATTTTACTATTTGCTTCGCGATGAGAGGAATAAGATATAAGTCACCCCAAAATGTGATGTGGTTGAGCATTTGAGATTTGGATTTCCTCAGGAAAAAAAAGAATGAAGCACTTTATTCAGCAGAGATCATAAACATGAGTAAGTCTCTTATTATTTATTTATATACTTGTACTAGTTTTCATATAACGTATAAAAATTTTACTAGTTAGACTTTTTCCAAACTATAATTCCTGACTAAATGTATAATCAAGTGAAACATTATGAAGTTTCAATAACAATATGCAATACTATACCATTCAAAAGCTTGATGTAAATAATATAAATGTAACAAATAAATGTAACTGTAACAAATGTAACAAACAATGCTGTTCTTTCAATTAATTCCCCTGTAAAAACCTGAAAAAAATATTCTCAGCTCTTTTCAACATTAATAATAATCTATTAATATGAGCACAGAGATGTTTAGTTCTCTGGTGACAAGAAAAGTCATGATTGCCTCCAAAGAAAGCATTTGTTACAAAGAGACTTTCACTGATGCACTACTTAAAAAAAGCCAAATCTGCAACCTTTAACAAGTTAAACAATGCAAAAGTTTAAACACTTTGCATGAAAAATTATAAAAAAAAATGTTTTTTGTTTTTAGCAAACTGATTTTGATATTGATAACTGCTGGTTTTGCACATTTATTAAATTTTTGATTGATTTATTTAGAAAGAATGTCCTCAGTTTACTTTTATTTCTGACAATATTTTCAGGTGGAAGAAGTTTCCATGGCCTATGCCTCCAGTACAAAATGTTCGGAGGGATTGCAGAAATTGTATAACATTTATGGTCTACTTGTATATGTTATGGAGTAAATAATAAATCTTAATTGGTGAAAGGATATTATGTGTATAATATGTATTATAGTGTTAGGTATCTCATAGGTTTCTCACAGATGTGTGTGCAATGGTGGAGCATACATTGGCGGTGGGCTGTAAGGTTCACGCGGTGTGTGTGTGTGTGGGGGGGGGGGGGGGGTGTAGTACTCATAAAATTTCTTCAAGGTTGGCAGGTATGCGAATGTCTTTGGGATCATTAGAAAATCACAGGCTGGTGACTTTGATCAGGGTTGGAGCTAAACTCTGCAGCGCATTGGACCTCCAGGGCAAGATTTGAGGAAGGGGGCTTTAAATTAATAGACATTGATCGAGCATTTAACATGTTGATTTAATAGATACAGATTTTACACATTAAAGTGTAAAAAAAGGCAAAAGTTATTTTTCATTATGATAAACACACTTTTTCTAGAACATTTGTAACTTGTCATTCTGATGTTTTTGTTTGTTTTATTAGAGATCTGTGATTCATGATGACTCGGATGATCTCTTTGAAAATTCGAGTGTAAATGGTAAAGATGACCAAGACATTCAACGTGACGTCAGACGGAATCATGCATCATTTGCAATGAGTGAACAACATTCCGCTTGTACCACAGCATCCAAAAGAGCAAAAAACACAAGAGTAAGTGTTAATTATTTAAATAGGTTAAATAAAGGGTTTCCGCGGGGTCATAAAAAGTCATAAATTTAACCATAAGAATTTAAGGCCATAAAAGTCATAAAAACGTCCGGATTTTCCATACAATGTCATAAAAAAACATTTAGCCACGTCTTAAATTGATATGCTAGTCCATTAATTTGTTCTTCCATCAAAATACGCTCGCAGCAGCAATGGCATTCATTTGTTTGACCTGTTGTAGTTCTGTATGAGGAATCTGGGTGGTATCACACTGGTATCACAGCGTTCCAGAACTACAAGGTCCATGCGGCAGCATACAGACTTGTCAGAAGGACTTTCACAGAAACCCGCGCGAACTCCGAACATACTGTGTCATACTGAGTCACTGCTTAGCTTAATTGAAATCATCCTGGCTATCACAATGGTAAAATGTACCTTTAATGATCCATGGTTCGGAGACGGTGCGTTTAGCAGCTGGCTCAAGCCCGTCACTAACAATCGGTATCAAGCATCGATCCATACACAAGACGCGGAAAAGGTTAACCGATTAGCTGGTAACTATCGCGCTGTGTTCGGTGCGGAGAGAGAGAGAGAGAGCCGCGTATCACGGACAGTCCCTCCTGCACATGAACCAACAAATACTAATCACAGTTTTGAACAAACAAAAGGACGTGAAAGAGCCCAATTCAGTACCACGGTGTTCAGGTGTTCAGGGTTCACGCTGAGAAAGGCGTCTAAAAACACTTGTACACCGAATTTGCTTCTTTTTGCTCTTGTGCCGACAAATACATAGCCTACAAAATATATCAAAATACCCGCCTTGGAAAGTATGCTATAAAACTTTTTTTTTTTCTTCAGTTATTTGTATATTCAATTATAATATATTCAGTTATTTGTGTATATATATATATATATATATATATATATATATATATATATATATATATATATATATATATATATATATATATATATATATATAAGTCAAAGTAAACAGTTGAGGAAAAAGATGCGTTCATCGTCTCTTAAAGTGACCACGCCTAATTTAGCTATTAGCTGCTGTAATGTTAATCCAAGAAAATGAAAGAAAAATCACTCACTCTCCTTGACTGCATTACTTTGTAGTTTTAATAAGAATTTTAAGCAAACTGTGACATATTAGACCCAAATAATCTTCACAGTGAACTACTAGTGAAATAGATATAAATGTTTTATCTATCTATATATAAAATTGGGATCAAAAATTATTCAGCACCTTATAAAGCACCATGCATTTTTTTCTGAATTGCTAATGCAACCTTTTCACACCACAGTCTGAACAAAATGCATTGGTTGGTAATTGGTCAACAAAGTATTGATAGTTGTGTAAATATTATCAGTAACAGTTGTCTGTAGTTTTGGTTGATTGTAATCCATTACGTACATTTTTATCAAAGTTATGACATTATCAAGACGAATTTAACTCTAAAGTCTTGTCGTATTTTATAACCATTTTAGAAGCAATAGCAATTAAACTGTCTGAATAAATTTTGGTTTGATTGTATATTTAATTTTTACATTGAAGACTATCCAGTGCTATTTTAAATTTAATTATTCGGTTTCTGTACCTGGACACCTACAAACTTGAAAAAAAAACAAAACTTAAACATTGTGTAAATAGCAAAAATAAATAAAAATAAACAAACATACATACAAATTAGACAATTTCAAACAGGGCGCACTGGTACAACCTTCACCGCTGACCCCAAATATACCCTGCCTCTGGGTGTTGAATACTGTGACCAAACACCAATAACACTTTTTATTTTGGAAAGTAATGCCATAAAATAATTGTTAATTTACAATGTTACTTTACAATGTTACAATTGTTAAGTGTTCCTGTGTTCTTGATACTCAAGAAAAAGAAGGCGAAGGCTTCAGTTTCTTAATCTTAAGACATAATAGAATAACTCTTCAAATAATAAAACTTGTTACTTTCAATGAAAAGTCAATAATAAATACTTTTGAAAGGAATTTTAATGACTGAATTTATTTATCGTAATTCGTGTAGGTCATAAATTCAAATCCTAATAGTCATGAAAAGGTCTTAAAAAGTCTTACATTTGACTGATTAAACCCTGCAGAAACCCTGTAAATAGAATAGAATGGAAAATAGCCTATGATAGAGGATTAAATTAACTGAATGGTCATTGTCTTTCAAGGCTAGAGGGAAGATCGCGGAGTACTCGGATGTTTCGAGCGAAGATGAGTTATCTGTTAGTGAGGAAGAGTACATTCCTGATACATCAGAGAGTTACACATCAGATAGTAGCATGAGCTTTACTGCTTCACCAAAGGGTAAAGAAAAAAAGTTACAGACTTTGCCAGTCCGGAGCAGTTCAGCTGTGAACAGAATCAAAAAGTTCAGTATTCAAAGCAGCGGTGACTTAGGGAGCTCCCAGAACCACGACATAGCCAAAGTTCCTGACACATCTTCCATTCTTGACAGCGCAACATCAGTAGTTATCCCAGCTGTAATTAAAAAGAGAGGTGGATTGAGAATGTACAGCAAAAAACAACAGTGCTTTTTTTGTGAAGGTGCTTTTACAAAAATTTCTAGACACCTGGAACGAAAGCATAGAAATGAGGTAGAGGTAGCAAAAGCGTTAAGTCATCCAAAGGGCTCAAAAGAAAGGAGGATGCAACTTGAGTATCTACGTAACAAAGGGAACTTTGCTTACAATAGTACTGTTATTAATACAGGTGCAGGACTGATGATTCCGCGGAAACTGCCCAAAAAGAACCTGGAGGGGGAAAGTTTTATGCACTGCATTTACTGCAAAGGACTCTTCTTAAAAAAAACTTTGTGGCGACATGTCAAGGTTTGCAAATTCAAGCCTGGTGATGAGAAGCCGAAACCTGGAAAAACCCGTGTCCAGGTTCTTTGTGGCTTTGCACAACCTCCCCCACCAGGAGTAACTCATGGTGTTTGGAAGCTGTTAAATTCCATGAACCAGGACCAAGTGGCACTTGAAACTAGAAATGACTGGTGCATTTTAGAGTTAGGAAAGCATCTTTACAACAAGTATGGATCAAGAGTTAAAATGCATGAACACATCCGCCAAAAGATGAGGGAGCTTGGAAGACTCCTAATATGTGCAAGATAGGTATCCCCCCTTACATCTATTAAAGAGCTCATTCATCCCACAAACTTCATGCATACCATCAATGCAGTTAAAAGGGCTGCTGGCTACAATGAAGAGACCAATGTATTTGAAAAGGCTAGTGTGGCTGTGAAACTTGGACAGAGTCTGAACAAAATCGCAATGCTTATTGAGAGCCACTCTACTATTAGAGGAGACGAAAAGACAGGAAAAATTGCGAACAGTTTTCAACAGCTTTATAAGTCCAGATGGCCCGAATACATTTCTACAACAGCCCGGCGAACACTGGAGGAAGCAAAATGGAATTCCCCACAATTACTTCCATTCACAGAAGATGTTAAGCTCCTTCATATATATCTTGACGAGCAAGAGAAGACCCATCGCAAACTCTTGTTAACACAGCCATCATCTCAGCACTGGGCAAAACTGGCCAAGATCACGTTAACTCAGGTTATGCTTTTCAATCGTAGACGAGAAGGGGAAGTGTCACAAATGCCATTGTCTGCATACATCTCCAGCAACCAATCGGATGCTCATCCAGATATTAGCATGGCCCTCACAGATTTAGAAAATAAACTGTGTCAGTACTTCAAGCGTGTAGAAATTAGAGGCAAAAGAGGCAGAAAGGTTCCCGTGCTTCTCACACCTTCCATGCAAGAATCAATCAGCCTGCTTCTTGAAAATCGGAATACCTGTGGAATTCCAAATGAAAATCCTTTTCTCTTTGCACGCCCGTATGCAATGACATTTTCAGAGGCTCTGATTGCATTCGCGAATTTGCTGTTGCATGTAGTGCAAAAAATCCTCAGACTCTTACATCAACAAAGTTGAGAAAACAGATCGGGACACTTTCTGAAGTTCTTAATCTTAGCAACACAGAGTTAGATCAGTTGGCAGACTTTCTAGGCCATGACATTCGAGTTCATCGTCAATTTTACAGGTTACCCGAAGGCACCCTCCAACTGGCCAAAATTAGTAAAATTCTTCTGGCCCTCGAAAAAGGACGCTTGGCAGACTTTAAAGGGCGAAATCTTAATGAAATCAACATAGATCCAGAAGGTACTATACACCGTACACAACATGGGTTCAGATTTTGGGAATGCTTTGAATAACATTACCTTGTATTTTAAATAATATATTTCTGTTAGGGGTGCACTGATCAATATCGGCCAATCATTAATGCGCATCTCGTCAGTAAAGCCGGTTCTCTAATCAGCTGTAAATTCCACCAGGCCGTTGTTAAATGACTAGCTGCGCAAATAAACGCTGTATCAAAATATCACGCACCTGGTGCAATTTACAGCTGATTAGAGAACCGGCTTTACTGACGAGATACGCATTAATGATCGGCCAATCTTGATCGGTGCACCCCTAATTTCTGTATTTTCTACCTTTTAGAGGAAGTTACAGTGGACAGTGATTTGGAGGAGTCCACTTCTAGTCCAAAAGGTAATGATTACATAATGTCAGTTTCAATTTATGTTTGCCTAAATAATGGGACATCGGATGCCCATTTTCCGGAGTTGGACTGATTCTTTAGGGTCTTCATATAATGTCTGCAAAATACCCGTCTGCCAACTCTGAAACCCGGCAGCAGTTCAAGCGGATGATGTAGCATGTCGGCATTGCGTGATTACTGAGAGCACAGAGAGAGAACAAAACAAAATGCTGTTCACGAATTATATATATATATTTGCTTGTTTGTTTGTTTTAGTGTTTATAGCTCTTTTGAAGCCAAGAACTCAACCATCTGGAGTCCATTGATCAGCCCGTTTCTTCCTCTTCTTATCACAGCACTCGCCTAAACCTGGCTCCTGGTCAGGTACACTTGTCCCCATTAGCACTCCAATTAACTCACTCATCAAGCCCCACATAAAAGCACACACCTGAGAATCATTCACTGTCCGGTCTCATAAACTGTTTTTATCCTCCATGAAGTCCGAGATCTAGATGATTTTGTGCAGGAGTTTGTGAATTATGGTCAACTCGCCGCATGTGATGACCTTACCTTAATGAAGGGATTCTGGTGCGGTTTGGAGGAAGATATCCATCTCGTCATGCTGAGAGCTTATCCATGCTGGTCATTGAAGAATTATATCAACTTCGCGCTGTGGTTTGCCAGATTAGACTTCACCATGGATGAGGTGAAGTCCCGTCCACAGTCGTCACGTGGATGTTGTTGCGCTCTGTTCCACTTGCTGTTCCCCAGCTGAGCTTGCATTTGCCAGCCGCCGGTGCCTCAAGTCCTGAATCACTCTCCATGGCTCTGCTGTTCAGCCCGCACTCATGCCCAACACCACCATCCGCGGCCAACACAAATTTGTAGCCGTCAACGGTTTACTCAAGCTGAGTGCCATCTGTGGCAAAGCCTGTGCCGCTGCCCAAAGCAAGATTAATGCCGCCATAAGGTCCTATGGCAAGGCCTTATAACATTAAGATGCCCGCACCTTACAAATGCCCTCCCCTGTGTCAGATTCCCCAGAGCTCAGCCCTAGTGCCTGTTTCTCTTTAGCACCCATTAGTTCCTGTAGGCAAACAGGTAGGTATTCTGGATTTGACACTTCTCCCTGAGTTCTCAGCTCCTCTCCTCACCCCAGAGCCTTCATTTCCGTTGGCTCCTTTAGTTCTGTCCAGTTCTCCTCCTCCAGAGCCTCCGCGGGTCCCGTCCAGTTTCCGCTCCTCTAGAGGGTCCTTAAGTGCCATCTTCTCCTTAAGTGTCATCTTCGCCCACTAGAGCCCACTCCTCCTCAGCGCCCCCATGAACCTAAGACCCTGGACTTTCCCAATTATTTTTTTGGGGGGCTATATGGCTGAGTTAAGGGTGGGATGTGGGCCAAGATTATCATCGTCGAGCTGCCTGCTCTGCCATGGCCCCCAGTAACCTGATCCACCATGGCCTCCTGGGTCTCCTACTCCGTCATGGCTCCCCGACTTACCTGGAGGTCCTCCTTTACTCCATCCTATTCCTGCCCTGCACCAGCCCCGGGGCTTATTACAGCTCGGGACGAGCCTTCCGGGAGGGGAAGTACTGTCACAAGATTAGCATCTTTCTTCCGCATCTCATCACAGCACTCACCTGGCTCCTGATCATGCACACCTGCAGCCCATGAGCACTTTGCTGAACATAAAAGCACATACCTCAGAATCATTCACTATCCAGTCTCATAAACTCGATGTGGACTAAGCAAGCTATTACCTGCCTGTGATACTTGCCACCTGTCTCCTTCCTCAGTGATCCCTTCCGTCTCCAGCTCAATTCTCTAGTCGAGGTGTCTGTTTCCCGTCAGTCCTGGTCTCCACTCTCCGTCTCTACGAGTCTCCTGTAAAGCAAGAAAGATCAGATTATTTCCTGGATCATCCTCTAGACAAATCTCAGTGCTGGCATACTCACCTGAACAATCTCCACTCAGCTCCTTTGCTCTCCTGTTGTTAAATAAACTTCGCCGTTGTTTACTTACCTCGCTCTCTGACCAGTAACTGTTACAGAAATATTTCCATCAAAAACCTAAATTTCTTTTCGACTGAAGACCGAAGTACATACACATCCTAGATGAAATTGGGGTGAGTAAAGTGTCATGAAATGGTTATGTTTGAAAGTGGTCCTAGAACATTGATCCTCAAATCTGGCTCACGGGATTCATTTTCCTGCAAAGTTTAGCTCTAACCCAAATCAAACACGCATGAGTTTGCTAATCGGTGTCTTCAGGATCATTAGAAAATCACAGGCAGGTGTGTTTTAATTAGAGTCGGAGCTAAACTCTGCAGGAAACTGGATCTCGCGAGCCAGATTTGAGGATCACTGTCCTAGAATAACTTTTATATTTTTCCTTTTCTCTTTGGAGTATTACAAGCTCTTGGTGCATAAAAAACATCTGTTAAGTTACGAAGACTAAAGTCTTAAATCCAAAGAGATATTCTTTATTGAAGTTAGGAGTCTGCCACACACCCCTAAAATGGCCCGTTCTAACACACCCCCACATCTCTACGCAAACATTTGGGGGTGATTTGCACCGAACCGCCCAAATGTATACGCAGAGAAAGTAATCATCATTTCTTCACTGTATGTTGTCATGTGCGCCGGTGACACGGACTGTTTTCTGAAAATGGGAGAGAGAAAGGCAGGTTGTGCATTTAACCGCTCTCCAACTCGCCCTGCTCTGAGCGGGCCGCAAACCCTCATCATTCTGTGGTCAGTCAAGTGAGGTATATTTACACTGTTGATGGACAACACGGACATTACAGAGAGTCTGGCGCTTCTTACAGCCTGGCAGGAAGTTACATTTTATAATGTGCTACCTAACTTTACTATTTAAACGCGAAGTGCTTGTGGTTTGTTTCTCCAATTACAAATGCCGATATGTTGTTATGTTTACGTCGCGACGTGTAAAAAGACAATATAAGTCATAAACAGTAATTATGTTCCCGCTTAACACAACAAAAGCCTCATTTGAAATGGCTTTTAATGTTTTTTGCGGGGATGTTTTTTGTAAGGGGCATAACATTTCCGTCAAACGCTTGACTTTGGGCAATCACAATGTACTGGATTGCTGGCCAATCGGAGCATACCTCGGTGTCTTGCAGCTCTGAATTTAGACCAAATCCACCGGTATCAGAAAGGCGGGGCTTACAGGAGATAAAATAATATAAAATATGTGGAAAATAATGCTGTTTATTTTTTATTTAAACCCAGTAAACACATTGCATGATACCAAATAAACACAAAAATGATCTTTTATATATACATATGACAAAATGCTGGTGAGGACCGTAAAGAGAAAAGAATAACTTAACTGGCAGGTTCCAGGTCTGGATATGCATGGGAAAAAATAATTTAGTATGGAAAGAATTTGTTTCCAGACTATTTCACCTATTCAGTTTTTTTTTTTTTTTTTTTTTTTTTGTAATATAAAATTGAGTTGAATCTGCTGATTTAAATGGTGATATGTCTATAACACCTAAAACTTCTAGTAGATGGGTCCCCAGGACTGAAATTGAGAAACGCTATACTCAGGGCTGGACAATAATTCAATTTCTATCTATGAATCTATCTATCTATCTATCTATATGTATGTATGTGATTTTTATTTTTTTATTTTTATTTTTCAGTAAAAATGATTTGATTTATTAAACACATTTACGATATTTTGGTACAGGCTGCGTTATCCCATACATTTATTTATTTGCGTGGTTGAATTTGTTGAATAAACATGAGCACTGCACATTTCAAAATCAATATAGATATTGGAATTATATCTTATAGACCGAAATTAAGAAATGTATTGCGACGTAAATTTTGGCAATATTGTTCTGCCCTGATCCTGATTGCACCTCAGGAACTTTGTGTTCTTGAGATGACTGTCTTTTTGGCTGCAGAGATTTGTCAATACTCAAGACTGGCTTAATTTTTACTTTCAGAGTGCACCACAGTATCATCATCACAGCACACGGTTTGTGAGAACGGCACACTTCCAGCAGACCCAGTCTCCAAAAAA
>NC_039287.1:14687480-14716746 GCF_003368295.1 Carassius auratus | reverse complement strand
TTTTCTTTTTTTACAGTGAATGTAACAGTATCTGGGAGGCAGCACTTACTGGGATTGTAGATACTGCTGGACAAGTGAGTTAATGCATCTTAAGTCTATATATGTCACAATGTAACAGAAGCAGATTTTTTCTTCCATACTGCAATGTATATCCAAGTGAAACGGATTACTGAAAAATTTAAAATGTATCAGGACTTGGTTATATCCTTCATTTGTTAATTGGATAGAGGCAGAATTAAGAGAGAGCTTAAAGTTATTGTAAAAAAGGGGTGGGGTAAACAGACAAAGTGATTGGAGAAGTATGGCAATTGAGTAATGATGACACAAAAAATCATGTCTTTCACTAGGTTAATTTCAACGTTCCTCTACAAAACACAGTCTAATTTCATCAAAATAGAAATGGCACCAGGATTTACATTTAAACTCTTGAAAATTACTAAATGGCATCGTGCATTCATCAGATCACTCTGAATACAAACTCTTTTTGCATCATAGTCACGTTAACAGCATAATTTACAGCCTGTGTTAAATAATGTTGTAAATAAAGCAGCAAGACTTGTGAAATAAATAATAATATAATATAATAAATAATAATGACAAGAAACTACGGGTTTGGGTTGTTTTTCTTCACTCTCAGCCCACCATAATGACTTTTGATTTTGGCTTATGCAGTGATTCTTCAACAGGAAACTCATATACAACCTGGAGAGACAGCCCAGCTATTTACTTTTCTTGTGTGTCTAAAAGGCATCACAGAATCGCGACATCCCTCTCCTTCAAACCCATCTTATCGGACCCCAGTTGTTAGAGTTTTAATCCTAGAATATATATTGCCAAAGATTACAATGTCATCCCCAATCTTATAATAAAAATTAGGCCTTTTTGACATATGTGTTTTTACTAAACTTCAGTTGTTTTGATGACTGATCAGTACTATCATTTCCATTCATCTGTTAAACAATTTCAGCATCAGCATCTGTTTTATTGGCTTGGAAAGATTGCTCTTATAAGTTATTCTCTTTTTTTCCCATGAGGAATATTCTCTTATAAGGACTTCGGCAGTTGCTGACATTGCACAGGGGGGTGACATTTATTAAACAGGATGTAGTTTCTAACAGTGCATACATTTAAATAAATAATGAGGGAATAAGCCATTCTTTTGTGTGCAAAAGCATGCAATAAAAGGAAAATAGCATTATATGCATATTTTACAATCTCGGATACCATTCCAGGCTGGTGAAAAGTCCTATAGGGTAACTGATTTGCATAACAGTATAAATATTTACCCACAATTCAATGAGGGTCACTTATTTGACTTAGTTTCAAGGACCGTTTTTTGCTTGAAGTAATAAAGCAAGCTAAAGTGTGAGTATTACTGTTCAGCATGATATAATTATGTAATTGTTTCTTAGGATATATAGCTGTAGCAAGCACAGTATGTGCTGTAATAACGAATATTTGCTGTGTTTTAGAATCAGAAGACTGAATATATGTAGTGCACCACGCATTGCTGCATAAATGAAAGCTAAATAATTCTGTACATCTTGCTCCCGTAAGCGGTTCACTGATACAGAGGAGCATCTGTGTGATGTCTGGCCCTTCTCTACTATTGATCAGGAGGAGATCAATGGCTTTCAAGATGAACTGACTTTTACAATATGCTGGTGCAGAGCCTAATGTAAATTATTTGTTTCATTTGCATTCATAATAAGTGACAGAATAAAGTCATGGAAAATAAAGATGCTCTACGTGTTAAATTTTACCAGAACTTTATATTTATTGACTCCTAATTTTGAACTCTTTCACGTTGGTTTTGTCCAGTGAACCCCAACCTGGTGTACCTGTAAATCAGGTTCTCCTTAAACAGAGGATTTTGAAATGTTTTTAAAAGTCTCTTATGCTCACCAAGGCTGCATCTATTCATACATTTAAAGAATCATGTAAATTGAGCACTGATGGGGTTTTGGGTTATGTTAGACAAAAAAGCTTTAATTGAAGCTTTAACCTTTAAATTAATCATCTGTCCTCTTTCACTTATAGTTTGTTTTTTCAAAAAGATCTTTTGAATCATATTTCAGTAGTAAGAGGAATGAACCGAGTCTAAAGCGGATCTTACTTTACTCGTCATATAGGAGGATTACAACCAGCTGCGACCCCTCTCCTACCCCAACACAGACGTCTTTCTCATCTGCTTCTCTGTTGTGAATCCAGCTTCCTATCACAATGTGCAGGAGGAATGGGTGCCTGAGCTCAAATCCTGCATGCCCCATGTGCCCTATATCCTCATCGGAACACAGGTGCAAGAGTTTCTTTGTTTATTAATGATAGTGATAATAGTATTAGTTATTGTTTATTTTCTATTATCAGGTCAAACATTGAGATTAGTCATCAAATGGAAATAAAATATTTTATGGAGAAAAAAAATACATGAAATTAAAAATGTTTAACTATTTATTTATTTATTTTCATTCAGATTGACTTGCGAGATGACCCAAAGACACTAGCACGTCTGCTCCAGATGAAGGAGAAGCCACTGACCTATGAGCAAGGCCTCAAACTAGCCAGAGAGGTGATGGATGTTCATACGTTTGGTGGTTTGGCTTGGGGGCCATTTACACAACGTTTTCATCGGGAGAAAAAAATGCATTTTGCCTGTTTGTTTTGGGAACTGAAAACGCACACTATTGTTTTCCGTTTAAACACCCAAAATGGGAATCTCTGAAAATGGAGACATCATGCACGTGCATAGTACATGTTAGGTATGTAGACATGTGCAGTACGTGTAGATTTTAAAGGCAAGTGCGAACAAACATAAACAACGAGTAGATAGTACAGTTGTTACTGCCGCTTCTTCAGCAAAGTGTGGTTTTACTTCACCAATATTACAACCAACAGTGGAGACACATCATATACAACAAACAAACGTCACTTCCCTTCTAGTACTGTTTACTATCAAGGTGACAGCACAAACTACTGGCCCGTAATACAGCGTTTTTGCCCGTTTTCACGTATATGTGTCAATGCACATGTTGTTGTGTGTACATTAAACTTTTTAAAAACGCAAGGGAAAAACTTTGTTTCTGAATACATCGTTGTCATGTAAATGTAGCCTGAGTTGTCAGTTGTTTCCAGAGAAAGCATGATTCATAAATTCGGTTTCATCCTCATGTTGTTCACAAAAAAATGTAAATAAAAAAAGAGTGTTTGAGCTGCTGAGAGTGAATGGTGGCCATGATTTTCAAGAATGATTTTCATGGGGAAAAAAAACAGTTTTTAGCGGTTTTAAAAACCATTTAACCCAAAGCGTTAAGAGTGTTTTGTTTCAAATGTGTTATTGTTGTCCACAGATTGGAGCCCAGTGCTATCTGGAGTGTTCAGCACTGACTCAGAAGGGACTAAAGACAGTATTTGATGAGGCCATCCTGACAATCTTCAGCCCAAAGAAACAAAAACGGTGCTGCGCAGCCTGCAGGAGCTGTTGTGCTATCGTGTGAGGAAAATACATCTCCAACTGTGAACGCCCACTCTCCCCCAAAGCTTTAGAGGAGTAACAGACCCTAAACTGCCTCCAGTCTGCTGTACATCCTTCCTTTCTCCATCCGCCTGTTGTCCCTCAGGACAATGAGCGGTCTTGCCCTCGGTTTGTGTGTCTCGTGGAGAGCTACGCTGTCCAAAACAAGTGCCTTAATTTCTCCCCATGTTGCCTTACAGGATTCGCTTCTCAAGCCAAAGAAGTCTCAGATGGGACTGCGGTTACTTGAACCAATGTGGCGTCGCCAATCTCCAATCAAACATTTCAGGTTCATCTCTGGGCCACTGGATTTTTGGTTTTAAACTGACTATTTTATATGGTATCTCAAGGCTTATGAAAAAATGAAAATCCATTCCTCCATACAAGCTGGCTTTCTCCCCGTCACCTCAGATCAATACTGCGCTCTTTCTGGAGTCAATGCTTCAGCAGTTCTAGCTAGTTAATAAGGGAAATTCCCTGGAGGATGGCCAACTCATCAATAGAGGTAGAACATACGAAAAGAGAGAGCGAGACGAGAGTAAGAAGTGCGTCTTTACCACAAATCCTTAGGTCATACAAAATTAGCAACTTCAAATAACACTGATAAACTGCTACAGAACCACACATCCAAAGATACATTAAATAATTTGTTATTCATTAAAAAGATTGACAGTCAAGCACACTATAGACTACTTATATATCCCTGACAACATTAGCCCATGAATCATTCATATTTTTTTGCGTTTTCAAAACTGGGATGCCCTGAAGTGTACCTAGTCACGTTTTTGTAAGCCATCAGACCTTTATCTCTATACAGTGTAGGTGTAGAAACAATGATGCCTTAAATAATGGTGATGTAATTCTTATAATTATCATACGCATTTACATTTTGATTTCTGAAGGGCACTGTATTTTGTCTTCTCTAATGACTCCGTCTACACATAATTTAAAAAATGCTCTTATTTTCCTCTATTAAAAATGAGCCAATGGAGGAATGTATGTGCCACTTATAAGTAAAATGAAAAAAATAAATCACGAATGTATTCCGAAATTAAAAACGATTGATAGATAAATCTTTATAGATAATTAGATACATTTTTTAAATTGCGACATATTTTAAACGGCTTATTTCATTCATGTTAAAATGGAGTTAAAAGTTACAAATAATATATTAATAAATAATTTTAAATGCAACATTTAAATGGTATTTTCATGAAGCACAGTTTTTTCTTAATCCAACTGCCAGTTGCAATTTCAAAATGCGATTTAAAACAAAGTTAGGGAGCACTGCAGTAATGATGACGTACTTTTAACATTACTCTGTAGTTTCAGCCTCAGACATCACGTCCATGGAACGTTGGCTGAATGTCTGATGAATAAGGCACACAAAATGGGAAACACTTTTTTTCCAAGTCGTCATGTGATCGGTTGAATTCTACAAAATTTCCGGGAGACGTGTGTCGTGTCCTTAAATGGTACACCTGGAAACAAAACCATTGGGATGCCAAACCCCCTCAAGGAAATTTATCACTGTGACATTTTCCCTGAAAGTTTGAGTTCCAGTAGTTTCCAAAAGTTGGGTTTTACACACACTGAGATAGTAAAAGCTGACGACTGAGTACGGTAGATCTGTTTTCCTTTTTGGCGTGATGGTGTTTCTGTTTAATGTCCACGAAAGTCCCTGTAGTCTCATTTAGCCTCTTGTTAGCAGCTGCCTTTTTCAAGACAAGTTACAGCTGTAAAAATGTCACAAGGGGTATTACTGGTGTAGTTTATGTTGTAGAATAAAACAGGAAAATATCTTGAGCTTATGTTCATAAGAGACCTTATTGTGGGCATTTAAACAAAAACCCATTCAACAAAACCCATCAACATTTTTGCCTACAAAAATACATAATCCCTGCAGCACCGTATTGTTGTATGATTGTAGTTTAATTTAACATTTTAAACGTATTAAATGTCAAAGGTCTAGTTTTCTAAAGTGAAAAGTGATTTCCCTTTATATTGTCTTTTTTAGCATTATTGTTTGTTTTTGTTGCATTCATAGTTCTCCATATGATCCAGTACTGTGAAAAAAAAAATCACTCACCATATAACTCCCTATTTCAGCTGAAGTACTTATGTATTTACTGAGGAGCAGAGTTATACATTGTCTAACTGCTCTGTTTTGCCTCTGGACGAAGCCACCCCCTCATTTTCCCTTTTAAAGATCAGCTCAAACAAATGGCTTTGTTCTTCAGACTTGTTTTTTTCCTTAGGCATGTAGTGTGGTCATGCTGTATAAACTGCACCGCTGATAATGGCGCAGTTAAATATTTGGCCTTTTCGAAAAGACAATGGTTCCTTACTGTTTTTTTGTAGACGTGTCAAATAATATGTGTAGCCCTTGCATTTTTGTTTTGGAAATGTGTTGAACAGTGTGTAGGTTAACCATCTGCTAAAGCAACCGAAAACTCGCAGTTCATACTTACCAAAAGCTTTCCTGTGAGTACTTGTTGTTCTCGGATGATCATGTTATTGGACACCAGAACTGGTACTGATTACTTCTGATTGCTCTTCACATCAGTCGCTCCTTAGTTTGACTTCAAGGACTTCTTTCCATTGCCTGCAAGGTGCTAGAGACTATCCTAGGGCTGAGGAATCAAGCCTGCTCTACAGAGAGGAAGTAACAAACCGTCATTCTCTTGCCTTTAATGTAGCATAGAGTTTGTTTCTTCACTCAGTTTAAGTGCACTTATGACACTGTGCCTTGCATTGTCCTATGCAATTGTTTATATACTGTAATGCTAATGAGAAGACCAGTTTTCAGTCACTGGTTGAAAGAGCTATAACTTGAACTCAGTCTTGAACTCAACTGTAAACTTATTTACTATTTTTAAAGGTTTTCTTTTTTCTTTAAATTTCATGTATTGATTTATATACTTAAGAATCATGACAGCTTTCTTTGCCAAAACTAAAAAATGTGTTGTAAATATACAGAGTGATTAAAGCTTGTGATAAAACTTTGGAATTTTCTTCGAAATATTCGTTCATGACAGTGCTCTCACATTTTTCCAATTTTAGTTCCAATGCTGATGGAGGTCCACTAGACTACCAATGACAGCAAAGAAAAAGGGAAACGCTGCTGGATAATGTGACTTGCTGGGTATCAAGGAACACGTTATCTCAGGGGTCTCCAAACTCGGTGCTGGAGGGCCAGTGTTTCGCAGGGTTTAGCTCCAACTAGCCTCAACACACCTGCCTGGAAGTTTCTAGTACGCATAAAGTTTGTACAGGGGTGTAAAACTTAATTTCTGGAGGACTACTGGAGCCCTGCAGTGTTTAGATTCAAACCTAAATAAACGTCAAGTATTCAAGTGCAAAGACCGCGAGTGTGGGTATTTGGACGAGGCTTTAATATTTGACTACTTTTGTCCAGGTTTTGTTCTTCATTGCTGAAGAAGAAGCGGCGCGCGAGAGACCAATCAGTAATCAGTGTAGCTTTCAGCGCCCTCTTTTGGTGAAAATAATCACTACACGTTTGTTCTGGTAACCAGCAATGTAAGACTTTTTTTGCGGATTTGCAGTGGATTTGATGGCTGTAAAACGCGGACATTTCCGGGACAGGACACCAAAAACCAAGACTTGTGCTCATCCAAGTGTAATTCACTGGCGTTCAAAGATTGAGTTTAGCCACCAGTGCGAGATGAAGGCATTCAAATTAAAGGGTCTCTCACATCAGACAGATCTATTAAGATTTTTTAGGTATACATTGTGTATAGTTTCTTTAGTCAAGCTTGACTTTATCTTTAACACACACACACAAAGAAGTTTTCTGTATTTTCTGTAAACATTTACTCACCCTCAATGTCATTCCAAACCTGTATGAATTTCTGATAAATAGTTCAAACAAAAAGCACAAGTGTCCTTCTCATTGCGTTAATCTATTCATTCCGGTTTCACACTCTGAGCTGTTGGAATGAGCCTTCCGCCACCTACTGGATTTAAACTGCACATTAATGCTCTTACTAATTTAACTTAAGCCTTCCTAGTTTCTCAGATAAAAAAAAAAAAAAAAGTATATATTTTTGTATGCTCTAATAATAATAGATATAAAAAAGACACTTAATTAATTAGATCAAACTGGTACATGTGTGTTTTTAAACGCTTACAATTTCTATTTTTTTGTCAAATGTAACACTTCGAAGTCAAAAAAAATATTAAACTGAAACTTATTAAAACAATTAAGAAAAAGAGAGAAAGCAGTGTATGACAAAAAAACAGGTTTATTTAATATCTCTTTCTTTTTTTAAAATAATTAGATTTATTCTATTCATCAAACCCTTTCTTTTTAATTTTTTTTTTGTTTGTTTGTTTTTTACATATCAAACTTGGGCCATCATAAAACACACGATGAGCTTTGGGAGAATTAAAACAAGAAAAATAAAAAAGACAGACAAGTGATTAAGCCCAGAAAAATAAAATTATGAATATATATAATAAAATACATCTTCCTCACATGTAAAATCCACAACCACGACTGTTGGGACTTCAAATAAAAGAAGAAAAGAAAAAGGGGCTGAAGTCCCACAAGAACATCTAATGAACTATAACTTGAAGTGCTTTTTAGTTCTAGCCTGCCCTGGAGGCTGGTATCTCAGAAGACAGATTAGGACCTACCGGATCAGTGTTTACCTACACAGGCCCTAAACATCCCAACATAAGCAGGATTTCATTTCAAACACTCATGAGAAGAAAGAAAAACCTTGTCTTGCTCAGCTCAGTCATGTAGATGACATCCACCCACCCTGAAATTAAAACGATTGGAGCAGAGCAGTGGAAACCTGGATGGCCCATGAGAAGCAGTCTAGAATGTTCTTGACGGAAAATGTCACTTAACGGTTTTAAAAACACTGGATGAGCTCTGAACACCGTGTGCCACTGAAATTCCACGAGTCCTTGCTAATGTCGGAGAAACAGAGCTTGATGTACCCTTGGTAACTACTGAATTTCCACATTGAAATTCCCAAGAGTCTCCACAGCAGACAGCATGAAACTATGACCAGATCTTAACCTGGTTCACAAGTTAAAAAAATAAAGGTCCTCAGAGAGGTTTGTCCACTTTATTGAGTGAAGTATACCACCATAGCTGACTGCGGCCAATCTCGCACATTGAGTTAGGGACATGTCCCTACTTTACAGTAAAGTACCAGGCCAATCATCCTGTAAAAGAAAAAAAATGCACACCACAGAGAGGATGTTTAATGTTTTTTTTTTCTCCACTGTTTTCCTTGTATTCACGTCATGGGTTTCTGGTTTGTGTCCCCTGAGTCAGGGGAGTCAAATTCTGTCTAGATGGAAAAGTCTCTCTTCAAAAGGGATGGGGAAAAAGAAAAAGAAAAAAAAAGATTTGCGATGATGACGGGATCCTCGCATAAGACATCTTTAATCGCAGGGTGAGCACAGTTCCCTTAGTCTCAGGGTACTTCCACAATATATTGACACGGAGACGCTGAACAATTTCTGAACTGAAAGTTTTTTTTTTTTTGTTTTTTTTTTTAAATCTATCCTTTGACCACAGTTGATTATCATTTTAAGATTTTTTACACCGAGGAGTGCATATTAAGTCTCTTCAAAATTTCAGTTTTTGTTTTCATCTTTCTTTCAGCGTAGTAGTATGATACAGGAAAGAGGGAGAGGATTATTTACAGTGCTGTTGAAAGGGAGGAAATGAACGAGGGAGTGTGCGGTAAAGTACGCAGCATGAGAAGCAAATAGAGGGACGCGGTCCCTGTGGCAGAGTAGAAAAGGATTGGTTGTGGCCACACAGAGTGGCAGAGATGAGGTCTGTGTTAGGTGGCAATGACCCCGTCGCTGTTCTGGACGCCCCGTCTGAGCTCCAGATCCTCCAGCTTCCTCCATAGGTCCTCTCGCTCCTTGTCCTTCTTCCTTTCCCTGAAGGAATCAAACAGAACTTATAAGAGCTGCTTTGTAAACTGCAGAAGTTTACAACGATACGTTACATTGTTTGTTACCTTTGCCTGTCTGATTTGTAGTTGGCGGCAAGTTCGTCAAATAAGGCGCTGTTCATCTCCATGAATGCTTTGAGCACATTGTAAATCAAAGCTGATATCGCCCTGATGGGGGAGAAGAGCAGACATGATCAAACCAATTCATCAAACCAAGTTCAGGAATGAGTGCAATACATTAACAATATGTTATTATTGTTCAGACATTTTGATCAAAAGGTTAATAACAATATACACTAATGTCTGGGTTAATATCAATATACACAAATGGTTTATTTAAAGTAAATTTATGAATAATGTCACAAAAGATTTTCTTTCCATTTCTAATAAATGGTGTTCTTTTCAACTTTCTATTCAAAGCATTCTGAAAAACAACAACAACATAAATCTAGCATGTTTTCTACAAAACTATTAACAGCACAACTGTTTTCAACATTGTATTGGAATATTTTTTGTGTGTGCATGTTGTTTTGAGTAATTGTATATGAAGTGTATAATGATATGTGACCATGGACCACAAAACTGGTCATGAGGGTCAATAAAAAAAGCTTTCCATTGATGTATGGTTTGTTAGGATAGAACAATGGCCGAGATACAACTATTTGAAAATCTGGAATCTAAGGGTGCAAAAAAAATCTAAATATTGAGAAAACCGCCTTTAAAATTGTCCAAATGGAGTTCTTAACAATGCATATTACTAATCAAAAATTAAGTTTTGATTTATTTACAGTAGGAAATTTACAAAATATCTTCATGGAACATGATCTTTACTTAATGCCCTAATCATTTTTGCCATAAAAGAAAATCTATAATTTTGACCCATACAATGTATTTTGGCTATTGCTACAAGTATACCTCAGCGACTTAATACTTTTTTTGTGGTCCAGGGTCACATAAGTATGTCCTACAGGAGATTGAGGTTAATAAATAATAAAAATAAACAATGTATATTGAGCAGCAAATCAGCATAAGAATAATCATGTGACACTGAAGACTTTTTTTATGCAAAGATCATATAATCCATTTAAATATTACTGAAACTCACGAGTTCCAGTGCTCTTTGGAGATCCTGTAGAGACTGGCGAACATGATAGGCAGGATTACACTCGAGTTCTCCTCAATCAGACTCATGATATACTCATTGTTCCAGTAGTACAAAGCTCGTTCTGCCACCTGAAACAAAAAACAATCTCCATTTTAAAACATTTATAATATTTTAATGTCAGTAGTGTTCTACACAGGGGTTTTAGACTGCAGAACCTGAAGCTTTCACTTGCACTTTAAATGCCAAAGACATAAGGTAGCTGAACCACACTTAATAGTGAAAGCTGAGAGTTGATGTTGCTGATGCAAAGCAAAAAAAAAAAAAATTATTTAATAGATCTTATGCCCGGAATTTTGTGATATTAATGATCCAAATTGCGTACTGATATTTACAATACACTGGTAATTAGAAATCGACCGATAGTGGATTTTACCGATAGCAAGGTTTGACCACAGCGGCTGAGATAAATCAACCAATATTTTTTTTTTTTTAGATACTGAATCAAAACTATAATAACGCTGAACTTAACGACCAAAAAAAAAAAGCATGTAAATAAATAAGCATTAGTTTTTAAATAGAATAAAAATATTAATATTAAATATGAATTATGCACTGATCAATGTTAGTTCATCGAATAATACTAATACTACAAGCTTTTATTAATATTAATGTTACAAATGGAATCTTATTGTAAGGTGTTACCATTTCATAAAAATATAAACAGTCATGCTTAAAGATGGCCATTGAAATTAAATACATACACACACACACACACACACACACACACACACACACACACATATATTAGTGGGGGGCCGTTATCGGCGTTAACGCGAGACTCTTATTTGCGATAAAAAAAAATATCGCCGTTAATCTATTCTCAAAGTTGTGTTGGGAGCTGGGTCTATACTAAGCAACCTATGATGACTTTCACCTTGATATTTTATATAACCGACTGGCTCAGGACAGCCTAAAAAGATGCTCAAGACAGTTGAGGGGCCACTGCTGCGCATCGTCATGAAAGCTCACGCAGAGAAAGGCGTCTCAAGACGCTAAAAATAAGCATTTTCAAGTGTTTTGATCAAAACACTTGAACATCGAATTTGCTTATTTTTGCTCTTGTGCCGACAAATACATACGAAATATGTCAAAATATCCACCTTGGAAATTATGCTTGAAAAAAACGGTCAGTTATTTCTTAAGTGAAAGTAAACAGTTGAGGAAAAAAATGGGATGTGTATTATATTGGATGCGTTCATGGTCTCTTAAAGGGACCGCGCCTAATTTAGCTACTGTCTGCTGTAATGTTAATTCAAGAAAATTAAAGAAAGAAAATCATTCACTGCTCTTGACTGCATTACTTTGTAGTTTTAACAGTCAAACCAAAAATTATTCAGACACCAAAATATTTTTTAATATATATAGCAAAACTGTAATAATGTGAGAAATGTTGAAGGTGTCTTAATAAATGTAGGTTTGATTGTATATTTCATTTTTAAATTGAAGAATATCCAGGGCTTTTTTACATTTAATTATTTGGTTTCTGTACCTTGACACCTACAAACTTGAAAAAAAAAAACTTAAACATTGTGTAAATAGCACAAATAAATAAAAATGAACGAACATACAAATTAATAATTTCAAACAGGGCCCACTGGTACACCATTCACCGGATCCCCGCTGACCCCAGCTACGGCTCTGATCACGCCTGTTTCACACATACTCCGTCTGCAGTGCGTATGCAGTCCGTGTGCGTTACGTATGTGGTGCAGCATGGACTCCATGTGCTTTCACACATCTCTCTCTCTCTCATATATATATATATATATATATATATATATATATATATATATATATATATATATATATATATATATATATATCTCTATATATATATATATATATATCTCTCTCTCTATATATATATATATATCTATCTCTATCTCTCTATATATATATATATATCTCTCTCTATATATATATATATATATATCTCTATCTCTATCTCTCTCTCTCTATATATATATATATATATATATATATATATATATATATATATATATATATATATATATATATATAGAGAGAGAGAGAGAGAGATATATATATATAGAGATATATATATATATATACACACACACACACACACACACACACACACACATCGCATTCAATTCAAGCAGCGGTCCAAAACAAACAGGCAAAATCTCAGGAATGAATAAAGTGGCGTCAATGAGTTTGAAGTTCGATGTTTGAAAACAAAAAAAAATAGAGCAAAAAGGAAAGAAAAAGAGTGACAAATGTTTCACTAAAAAAAAAGAGCACAATACACAATCTTGCAGCCTAGGGTGAAATCATTGTGCACAATAACTATGATTTGGGACAAATATAATGCAATTTAATGGAAAACTTGTGAGTGGAGCTCTGTTGTGTGGCAGGATTTCTGTTGGCTGCATGAACAATGTGCTCTCTCACATCACAAACTTTAAGTATGGACATAAGCTAATGCAAATAGATGGTAACAAAAGTGACATTAAACATTTGGATTAAACATACGTTTGTTTTAACCGCTTGAGGTACTGCTAATGTTAGCGTCCTTTCAGCCATAACACCAAACATACTGTTTTTTTCTTTACTGATGCAGCATTAAGTCAACAAATTAATTACTTTTTAAGGATCTCAAAATATGTACTGCAGTTAACTGTATACGTACGGTTTTGTTGTCGATGCTTTAAATCGTCATCTAAAGTGTCATGCTCTGTGCAGCGCGCAGCCTCACGTGTCAAAACAAACAGCATGAGGCATCAGTGATTCCACCTCCACAGGCCGCTCTCATACTGTATAATGACAACACCTTTTCAGCTGCTCCAGCAATGGACGCAACGCAGTAAAAACTATCAGTATGGATTTTTGTAGATTGTTCTAACAATCAACTATCGGTGCCAATAAATCGGTTCACCACTACTTGTAATGAGAGCAAATATGAAGCATGGTTTCTCTCACTTATGAACAGAAAATGAACAACCTGTGATGCTGCAGCGATGGGCACTTTCGAAAATCTTCACGTTTAAGTTTTAGCTCTTACAAGATATTTATAGGGTCTGTAAGAAGGATATAGGGTGTGGCGTGTTTACCTGAAAATGGGGGCTGGATACACATCTAGCTATCTGTTTAAAGAGTATTTCTTGGATCTTGACAAACTGAGTGGGCTCAATCACATCTAGAATCTCCTCCAACTCTCCAAGAAACATAACCTACAAAAATAATGTTGTAGAGGTTAAAAAAAAAACATTCAGGAAAAGCATGTTAAGCATTTCTCTTGAAAAATTTTTATAAATACAGAATTTAGTTGAAGAAATCACTTGCTAAGATACATTATGTTCTGGTAGAAGTTGCAACAATTAAAGATTTTTCATTCTGAGAGCAAATCATTAAAAAAATGGACAATGGATTGACGATCCACAAGAATAATTCCATAAAATGAAGGCATTACCTCTTTTTGACTGCATGTTTTTGGCCAAAATTTCAATAAGCCTCTGATCACCTGATCACAAAAAAAAAAAAGAAGCCAACTAGTGAAACTCCTTTAGAAACGAACTGAAACAAGATGGAACTTGATGAAGAATGAGGAAAATAATGGTGACAAATAACACTTACAGGTTCTGTTAACGTGGGATCTTTCTCTAGGAACTGAACAATACAATAGGCCAGCTACAAGAGATGACTTCAGATTAACAAATGCATTTCAAATGTTTGGATTCATAAACGAGCATGGAAACATGAATCTATTTCTTCTTCCCCTGAAATGCAACAAGCAAGCACAGACGTGTGTAGATGTAACAAACAGCTGAGTGTCTGTACCTGGGCATGGAAGAGAGACAAGCTCTTCACTGTGTGAAGAGGCAGCAGCACTTTCACCAGAAACTGTTTGTGCTCAGCTTTGAGAGGAAGTGCAAAACCATTGATGATGCTGTAAAACCAAAGACGTGTGGTGTGAGACTTCACTTCTGTTCTGACACTCATAACCATGAAAGAAACTCATAATATGCAGTAGACTCAGTCTTCTCGATGCCTCAGGACTGAAGACAGGGTAGAGTAAAATAAAATAGGAATGTGACCTCTGTGTGTCAGTGTTTATGTATTTCAAAACTTTCTATTTCCTGGTTTAAATTTCTACACATCACTGCCAACCAAAGAATGGGTCCTAAAATATGACATACCTTCCCAAAATCTCCAGCAGTTCAGCTACACCATTGAAGTGCTCTGTCTCATATACAAAACTGTCAGAGCAGGAGAGAAAAAAAGAGGTATATCAGCACCTTAATGTGTAATTTTGTATATACTAGTGTTGTCACGGTACCAAAATGTCAATATTCGGTACCGATACCAGTGACCGGTTTTCAGTACCAATTTCGGTACCAAAGCAAAACACAAAAATATGCTCAAAAAAAACAAAAAAACTTTTTATCACTTAAAATAAAACCAATGGCATTCTTTATACTTAAAGTTTTTCTACAATTAATACAATTATGAAAAACAGTAAACAATGTTTCACCCAAATTTAATTTGTCTTTTAATTAATTAAATTTAAAAATTTTATTTTTTGGTAAATAAAGGGGATTTGCTTTTAAAATGTAAACATGGGAAAAATATTGTGTGAGTTATTTCTTTAAAAAAAAAAAAAAGTTTTATAATTTTTTTTCAACAGTAGTAGCAGTATCACATACATTCTACTAAATAATAGTAATATTTCTAGCACAATGCCTTATGTACTACTGCTACTTTTATTTTGACACTGGTTTTACACAAATGAAACGGTAAATTGCTTGTGAAGCAGAACAGTTCTGGTGATGTTGTTTATGTATTTATGTCCTCATTTAGACAGCAGATGCTGATATTACTGCAAGCATCACGCACTACAATCTATGTAGTAAACAAACCTGCACATCTCTGCTATTCATTCACACAGAACATGCAGCTTCTCCAATTTTTCAACCAACTTCTACAGCTTAACATTTACAGATACTGGTCCATACGTAGATTTGTTTTGATTAATTTATGCTAACTTTGACAAATCCAGTGCCTGTTCATATTAAAATGTACGTTTCATTTTCATGACTGGGTTTTGAGATTTTCGTCCACGTTATATGCTTCGCGGAAATCATAGCGCTGTATGTGTCAAGAACCGGGTTGACCGGGTCCTCGGTACCACCGGTACTTAAAGAAACCTGGTACCGTCACATTTTCATACCGACTGCCATTCACTACCATTTTTTAGTACCGACTTAAGTTCAAACACTTGTTAAAACACTTGACAGTTACTTACCAAAGAAAAATGTTGTTTATCTGTTTTCGGATGAAGGCCCTGAGGCCAAGGAACTTGCCATAGATTCTGTGCAGAACGGTCTTCAGGCAGTCCCTCTCCCGTGGGTCCTCGCTATCAAACAGCTCCAAGAGCTAGAAATACAGAAGAGGAGTTTTATTAACTATATGAGCAATGTGTACTGCTTAATTACCTTTCTTATTACATAGCTACTAAAATAAAAGAAATAAAAAAACATTATAGGGAACTGGTAACCATTGACTCAAATCAAATGTACAGTTTAGTGGTAATTATGCAAAAAAAGATGACTGCAAAATGCCACAACTGAAGTGTTCAAACTGCTACATCTGTACTGTTTTACTGCTAATACTGGCTTCATTTGATCCATGATAGGATGAGAAGACAAAGAACATTTCACAGACAATCACTCACCTGTAATACAAATTTCTGATCAATGTATTTTTTGGCAACGCTAGGCTGAAATTCCTGACTTTCCAAAAAGCGAATGAAGAACTCATACACGAGCTTAAGTGGAAAAAGAAGACTGATATCAGAAAACTGTGCTTGAAATGAAACCTTGCAATCATCTCAACTATAAGACTTTTATTGTTTGACATGTTTTTACATGTATTCAATTTTAAAATGCTGATGCTGGCGATGGTTGTCTACCTGTAAGTGTGGCCACGAGGCCTCCAGCGTGGGCTCGTCCTCCTCTGGGTCAAACTCATTACTATCACTAGGTGGAAGAGTCCGAAAAATATTGCAGGACACCTGTGAGAAATGAGAAGGGACAACACTTGAGATTCTCTTAATTATACAGGCATATCAACTAGACAATAACAGAATCTACAATCACAGAGTGTGCTTTTAAACGTTAAATCTCACCATTTTGACCACCTCGGGGTAGGTCTGCTCAGTCAGGTACCCCCGGCTGAGGGTGACGTAGTCCACCAGCTCATTAAGGGTGGACCGTTTATACTCTTTCATTTTGAGGTCAGACAGTGTGTCCATGAAGTCAAACAGAAAACAGCACTGCTGCAGTTTCTTGAGGAATAGCTCTGGTTGCTCCTGAGCAGAAACATCTAGACAGACAGAAAGAGAAAGTTGAAAAACAATCCAGGAGTACTAACAAATGGTTTACATCAACCTCCTTAACTGTCCTACTGTATTCTGTCTCATGTTTCAGGAGTGTTGGTAGGAAGCCTTAAATACATCAGCTTGGAGGTTCATCTGACCTCTAAATATTCCAGCTGATAGGGCTTGAGTTTGAAAAGCCATTTGAGACAAGGTAATATATGTGCCATATCCAACCACTTTACACAGACAGCATATGCACACAGCAAAACTTCAAAGACGTTTGTTAGTTTTTAAATGATAAAACAATATATATACTGTTCATAAATATATTTAGATACTGTGTGGATGTCAAATGTTAGTCTAAGATGTTCATGATTAATGTGATAAAATACACTTTAGAAGAACTGGCTTTTTTTTATTAAAACATTCAAAGTAAAACATTTAAAAAAAGAAATTGCTGGATAAAAGTATTAAAGATGCATTAAATTGATCAAGTGTGACAGTAATGATGATTACAATGTTTATGATTTCTGAAGGATCGTGTGACACTGAAGAGTGAGGTAATAATGCTGAAAAGGAATCTTGTCACAGGAATAACATTTTTAAATATCTCAAAATAAACTAATTTTAAATTATAATATTATTTCACAATATTACATTGTTTTTCAGTGGATATCTTCAAATAAATGCAACCTTATAAGAGACATAAAATACTAATAAAAATAAAAAATAAAATCAGTTTGTTGCTTTCCTTTTCTGTTATTATAGTACAACCATCCATATCAGCTCTATCAGACCAATAAAACTAGGTCAGAGCACTATGACATCAGCAAACCATTATCTTCATCTGGCCACGTAAACACGGTTTACCTTTCAACAGAGGTAGCTGCACCAGCTCTATGGGCTTGTCCTGAGATCTGAACTGGGACGAGCTCTGTGCTCGCTTTTGCTTGGCTTTCCTGACAGACTTCCTGGTGAAGCCGTCCACCTTGTCCACCGACGGGGCTGTGGTGGCTGCTGAAGACATAGCCCTGTGCCAGAGAGAGTTTACGGGTGACGAAGAAAGAGGAAAACAGAGGCCAGTCAGTGATAATGTGCAGAATGAATGAAAAATCACATAAAATGAAGCTAAATTTAAATTAAAGTCAACAGGAAATAAATTAGTGGAAAAAAAATCAGATGTGAAAAAAGGACATTAAGACCCATGTCTTAATGCAACCAACTGAATGGACTTTTTCATTCCCTACTAGAATACTATGGGAAAAGAGCAGCATGTCTTCATTCATAAAAAAGTAAGCAAAAAGTATCTGGCTGACCTACTACTTCCATTGAGATTTTGAAACATTTAACTAGTGGACACTTTGATATCCCATGAGGCCACGGGAGAGGATTTGTGAATGGCAGGGAAGACATATTCAGATGTTTGCCTTTACTGAGAAGCAGAACATTCAATCTTAGTGACAAAAGCTAGTGAGCTTCCTATGCAAGAGGCATTTTAGGCATCACAGACACGCGGTTATGAATTTAAATGCCAGATGTGCACTCAAGCCCTCAGCCTGCCTTTCAAATGTAATGTTAGTAAACAGCAGTGGGCCATTATAGGTTAAACTGTACTAAGGCTGGTGTCCCTGAGGCTTCTCTGCCTTATGTAAGCGCTCAAAACACGCCCACAGGAATGCCATGCGCTGGGATTACCATGGGTCAGATGGGACAGGAAGTGATCAGGTTTAGTGCTGCTACCAGGCAGAGCAGGAAGTGGAGGAGTAGCAGAAAGAGGTGGGGGGACACGTGTTTAGCAAGGCCATATCTCGCCTCGAATGGGGAGTAGCAGCGTGTAACGGTGGACAAAAAATATGAGCGACAACAAATAAAAGAAGCCAAAAACTAAAACCAAACAAAAAAAAATAAATAAAATAAAAATAAAACAAATAAAAAACTAATAAAACAACACCCAAAACCCTATAAACAAACACTCAAAAAGAAAAGTGAACCAAATAAAATCACCTAAACCATAAAACAAGCTAAAATGAAAAATAACACCAAAAACTAAACCAAAACAAATTGAAAATTACGCTGGTTGTACCATTCCATGCTTTTTTTAAAGTAACAGTTAGTTCATTTATAATTGTACATGACTGAATGTAATGACTAGAGGTTGCATGGATAAGTCAAGAACCGTTCTGAGAGATTCAGTAAGTGAGTGAATCAGACTCATTCAAACTGATAAACCAAGAGTTCAGGGGTGTATTCCAGAAAGCAGGGTTAACTTACTGTTGAACTAAACCCTGAACTTTCGGTTGATTAACCCCAGACCTTGCTGACTCGAGGTATGTGGTTCCAACAACACATCCGGGAGTAAGTTAATTCAACTCAGAGTATGTTCCTGGTTAAGACTCAAGACATTCTCAACAGAGCGATGAATCGACGGGTCACTATAGAAATGGACGCTACGAAAAAGCGCGCCAAGCTGTTTCTTTCTTCTTCTTTTGTTCATTAGTTGTTTACATGCTTAGTGCATATCGCCACCTAATTGATGGCTGTGCAATTTTTATTTATTTCCATTTAATCTTTAATCCTTGAGATTGTGAATTATACTGTTTTTTTTATGCTCTTTTATATTTAGTCATATCAGATATGTATTTTGATTTAAATTTAAACATTATAAAAAAATGCAGATCCATGTGTGAGATAATATTAAATGTAATAAATAAAATAAAATAAATATATTATATATTTATAAATGTAATATATAAATATATATTAAGTAAAACATTACCTACATAGTATTTATACCGATAACTCTTACATATGCCAATACAATTAGAATAATATATTGCCTTATTACTTATATTAGTGCTTCCTCATTAATATATCCAATATTACATATATATTTATAGTATATAATGCTGTGCGGTATCTGTCACACCCACTGAAGGCTAGCTGAAGTGAACTAACCCTGGAACATAACCTGCTTCAGAGAGTGAGTGACAAATAACATACCCTGAAAGTTACCTCCTTTTTTCGGAACCGAAAGTTGAGGTTTTCAACTTACTTACTCTTAAACATACCCGGGTATGTCACATAACCAGCTTTCTGGAATATCCCCCAGGTTTCTTTTTCAGGTGCTTAAAACATCATTCCTCTTGACTACAAAGTACAAACGGGTTCTTAGCAGAGATGCTCACAAGTCTCTGAGCTAGAGTCCAAGTCAAGTCTCAAGTCTCTGAGCTAGAGTCCAAGTCAAGTCTCAAGTCTCTGAGCTAGAGTCCAAGTCAAGTCTCAAGTCTCTTTATTATATTAAGTCTCTGGTTATAATAAATGTTGCATCACGTACAGCGACCCATCCAAGCTGCTTAGAACACTGCATAGCTATATATAAGGAATTCAAAGCATGTAATATGTTATTATGACAACTCTATCTATTAGCATACAATATCAACTTTGATTTTGGTATATAATCAGTGTAAACAGGCTATTGCAACATGACAAAAACACCAAGAATGCTTTACTTTTAAGTTAATATCTGTATTTTGCATTTATGGATTCAGTAATGGCCTTCTGTCTGTCCTGGCTGTATAGCTGCACACCTCTTGTCTGGCTTAAGAATGAACAAAGCTACGCTGACTTATGTTATTCATACAATACCTACTCACAAATAAACATCAAAAACAAAGCCGGCTGCAATGAATTTCTGTGCAAAACAGCTTTTACTACAAACACTTCCACACAAGAACATTGTTATCACACAAGAACATTTTGATAGAGAACCAAAAATATTTAAAGTAGATAAAATTAGAATAAATAAAATGGAAATGTCTACATACTATTACTACTGTAAACTTTGCAAATAGGACATCAGCCCCTTCAAGTCAATGAACAATAACAAAGTGGGCTGCAATGAATATCTGTGCAAAACGTCATGGCTCCGCTCCTACCCAATGACAGAGGCACGCAGGTTTTTTTCCACTGGAGTACTCACGTGAAGGATGCGTGCACAACTAATAACTAATATCATCACGCTATAAAGGGTTGGCCTGCGCTGGGTGCGCCCCTCCCCCTATAACTGTTCTGTCTCGCGGAGGAGCTCATTTGTGTGCATCTGTGTGAAACACGCGCTCTGAAACACGCATAGGAAAAAAGAGCGACAGAAAGAACGGCTCCCCTCCAGCCGTGACTCGGCTCCCATCGTTCATGTTTATGAGCCGTTCAAAAGAATCGGTTCGTTCGCGAACGTCACAACTCTAACAGCGAGCTCATCTGACGTTTACTAAAAATTAACATTGTTCACGAGTCCCGGAGCTCGAGTCCGAGTCGAGTCTGAAGTCTTTCGAGGACGAGTCTCAAGTCGAGTCTGAAGTCACTGTTTGTGCGACTTAAGTCGCACTCGAGTCCGAGTCTCAAACTCGAGTCCCCATCTCTGGTTCTTAGTTCCCAACTCCACCTGTCTTTTCAGCTAAAATGTTACCATCCTGAAACTCTACTATGGTAGGAGCCAGATGACAGTAACAGAAAGCTGATTAATTTCACAGCAGGCGCAGATACTTTGTTCATCAGAGAAAATCTTCAGGGGGTCTATGGATGTGACCTTAACAAGTTGAACATTAACTTCTTTATTTCAAACGTTTAATATATACACGCACACATACACACACACACTTGGCCTTCAAATAATAAATAAAATAAAAGAGTTCAGCATAGTGTTCTCACTGTAGCTATATTTCAGTAGTACCTGGGAGAACTTGAACCGCCTCGCCTCCCTCAAACACTGTAGAGGATTGCTGTGGATAGCATCATGTAGAGAAGACGCTTTATTATTTATTTATTTATTTTTACTGCCAAAGGAGTCAGGACAAGGTTGTGAAGAATTAATGGTTTAAGTTCATTTTTAACCAGCTATGCCCAAATCTTGCGTCCCCGTCATTTTAATGATGACTGCTACTAAAGCAACCTAAATGCGGGATTCAGAAGTCGGTTGTTATTGAAGGATCAGAACCCAGTTTAATTGGACCAGCTTCTTCCTCCTCTGAATCACAACCTGTAAGTATGATTAAAAAGAGCACTTAAATGTTAAATCCACGGATAAAATGTCAAGGTTTCAACTCAAAACTAACCAAAGTTAAGAAAAATTCTGCACAGGAGAGAGTTGATGTTTCAAAACAAAAGATAATATATTTCGGTTTCAGCATCGGCAATTGACCAAAATAATTTGAAAAATATCGGCATAATCAAATGTTGGCACAAATCTAATATCGTGCATCCCTACTCATAATGCATTAGATAATAAAACACGCATTTATTAATTAACATTAATGAGATTAAAATGAGCAACCAACCAGTTTACTAATCATTTTAATCCATACATCTGCATTTCACTGCAAAGGCTTTTCACTTTTTTCAATTTACAGAACAGTATATTACTTTACTAGTGACCTAAGCCTTCACTGGCTCAAAGTTAATGATCTAGGTAACCTTTCGCTTTCTTCTGGATTCCTGCAAGGGGTGTTGGCTAACACACAGTCCTCAGAGCCACAGTTACAACTCACATCAGCAACAATGACAAGCAAACATCTACAAATTAAAAACCTCGTATATGCTGACAAGAAAAAGCAAGACTCGTCTGAAAGTTAATGTAAGGAAGACCAAATTTCCCTTAAGTTTACTTATCTGGTAGGTTGAATGTTTGCACCATTACATCTGCTCTGCCTTGGCCTCATATTATTTGCATTTCTTTCCTTCTTCTGTTTAATCTGCATATTTGCTCTCTTTAAAGTTGTCAAAATAATAGGACTAATTTGCACAAATAATAAAATACAAATGAAAAAAAAAAAAAAAAGTTTGCCACAGGGTAAAAACTCCTAAAAAAAAATTTTCATGGGTTTACTGATAGAACCATTGGTTCGATATTCAGTGTTTAATAACACAAATAAAAGCAGTCATTATGAAATCAAACACTACTTATGCAATCCAGTGTAGACTGATGTAATTTTACAAAAAGACAAATGCCCTTGGCATTTAAGAAATTATGAATAATTGTGGAACAAACGAAGCAAAAGAGAACTAATTCCAAAATGAAAGGCCATGATGACATACATTTGAAGGATCAGTTCACTCCTGAATTAAAATTTCCTGATAATTTACTCACCTCCATGTCATCCACGAAGTTCGTGTCTTACTTCATTCAAAAATAAATTAAGGTTGAGGAAAACATTACAGGATTTTTCTCCATATAATGGATTTCAATGGGGATTCATTTCTCTAGACTAGAGCATTATTCCTCAGCTGGGATTGTGTAGAGCCCTTTGAAGTGGCATTGAAAATTCCTGGAACGTTTACCTCAAAAACCTTAATTTCTTTTCGACAGAAAAAAAGAAAAACATGAACATCTTAGATGACATAGGGATGAGTAAATTATCAGGAAATTTTAATTCAAGAGTGAACTAATCCTTTAAGCAAGATCTCATGCCACACAAAAACTCTTTATTAATAAATTTCACCACTGAGTGCGTAGCTGACAGTTATCAGGCAGATAGATGTGAGGCTGTCATAACAGCAGTCATAAACTAAAAGGACTTTGGAGGCAAAGGCATGCCATTTAAGGAAGCGTTTCTGCCATCCTCACTGCTGCTTATGAATAAAAAAAAAACAAGTCATTTAAGAAAAGTAAATTACGATTAAAAATTATGTCAACCCAAACTAAATATAAAAATTCACAACAATGACATCATAACATCAACTAAACACCATAGTGACGAGGTTTCAGTGATCCGTTTTTCATACAATGAGCCACATGCAGCCTGTAGATGCCTTACCAAAACAGAGATAAACTTAAGACCACAAGAGCCTTATGTAAAAGTGAACTTTAAAGAACAGCCGACTGCTGCTTTTCCATTCTGCAGATTTGTTTACACTATGGTGCTCTAATATAGTCCTAAACAGCCTGCCAGTACGAGCTTGTGATTTAAAGTGCTAAGAAACAAAGCACCACACACATAACAACGGTCCAGGATTTATTCCCCATTCATCTTACAGTATTATAAATCAAGATAACAAGTTGTTTATCAGATGTTCAAAATATCATACACAAGGACTTTCCATACATTGCTAAGAGAAGTCTATTAATTGAACATAAAATGTAAGCTCACCTTCTTCAGAGTTCATAGATTGCACTATTAAACTCCTCACGTCATGTCAAGATAGAAAATGTCAGCTGGGCAGTCAGGACTTTGACTTGGCTGTTCTAAAGCGCAAAATGTCGTCTACTGAAGGGGTTTGGTTATACATTTACTTAAGAGTGTAGGATCATTGTTCGACAGCATGACCCACATTCAGTTAAGCTTCGGCTCACAAACGGGACACCTTGACGCTCTTACAACGTCCAGTAAAACACCCATGCAAAATACAGGAATTGTTACTACTGTGCAAAGTTGTCCCATCTCTCAAGGTGACAAAGCAGCTCCAAATTATTACACTCCCTTACATCACAAACAGGACATGGCACACCACTGATCCATTTTTTTTTTTTTTTTTAGCCAACAGCAATTTATTTTTGATGTCATCCCACAAAGAGCGTACAATGTGTTCTCGGTGGTTAATTCGCCACACAAGCTGCTGTGCTAACATATCCTGAAGCGTGCTGCAAGGGTTCTGTAACCTGCTCAAATGTTTTAAACCTCTCTCTTGGAGTTTATTTAGAAGGGTCAAACTAAAAATCCTATATTTCTATGCCTGACCATCACCACACACCTATTTCTTGAGGGGACACTAGTGGCAGTTCTCATCCATTTTGAGCCCCTTTCACACTGCCATTCCGGCAAACACACGGGTAGAGTGTTTCCGGCCAATTGTTCCCGGGTGGCTAGATTTTGCACTTTCACACTGCCAGTGATTACCCGGGATATTGTGCGTGCTTTCACACACAACCCTTGAAGATCCCGTAATGACATGTGACATCAGCGCGTGACGTGTAATGTACGAGTCGAAAACATTAGGCACGTTATACTTTCACTGAAGCAAGTGAGCGATCTCAGCGTCAGCGCGGAAAGTGAGGAACTAACTGATCTCTGCTTCATTAGAGTTTGCACATGTTTTCGTCGCGAACGTTGATCTTCCTTCAAAACAGCCGGTAAAAGAGTCGCGCGATAACGCGCGTCATCGCTTCGACACGGCATTTAGATCTGGCTTTTGTTCACACAGCGAGTTGAACCCGGCAATGTTACTAGGTCCCCGACCCGGGTTCAATCCCAGGACGTGGTTGCTTTCACACAGAAGGTGACCCGGCAATGTTCCGGCAATATGCAGAGTCCGACATGCAGTGTGAAAGGGGCTTTGGTGTTCTCTGTTAAACAGGACTCCAGATGAAAAAAAAAACAGCAGCAACAAGTTTTTGTACCATTTCTGTTAAAAGGCCCAATTATGAACATCCTAAGTATAACCACAATTATTTTAATATAATTATTTACAATGATTGATCCTAAAAAACTACTGTTTTTCTTTTAAACATTTTGGCAGATTTTGAGGATACTTTCTTACATTCAACATTTTTACCATGGTGAAAAAGCGGAGGGTAACAGCTGCTTCACGAACAAACTGATAGTTCTGTGTGACAAAATGGGACAGTCACAAGCGAAAGTCAGGGAAAGTGGACAGACGGCTTAAAACATGAAAGTTCTCATTGAACTGACCAAATTTTGACATGCATATTAACAATTTTAGCAATGTTTGACATTTTTTAATCTAATAATTAAGCAACTTAATTTTACAAAATACTATTTTGTTTTAAAATCAAATTGTTCAAAAATCTGATGTGACATGACACACCTGACTCTATCCTTCCCATCTTCATGAGTAGCAAACACATTTTTGTCCCAAAGAAACCATTTTCAAGCTTCACAAGCCTCGAGTTTAAAGAACATACTGTGAGTTTGAGTCTGTGTTTGTTTTATAAGGAAGGGCCCTGAACCATACAATTGACTCATTTAAATGATTAGAACGCCTGACTCAAATTACAGCCATTATACAGACAGTTGTCCTTTACATTGACTCATTGATTTGACAAAGTGAACACTGGATCTGAGTTTATAAAGACAGCAAACTTTCCTTCTACATATTGTAGGCAGGTACTCCAATGGGCTTTACCCAAATCATGATCATTACTACAGACAGTTTTTACAAGTCACTCCCATTGCTCGAGGTTTAACAACATTTTCTGTATCCCAGCAAGTGTGACTGGTATGAACTTTCTGCAATTCCTTGACAGATAAAAGTGTGTCCTGCCTCAATATAAACACTACCAGACATTAAACCATGAGATCAGAAGAGGCCTGAAAAGTCTCAGTTGTCAGTCGTGAAACGCATGACTGCAGCTGTGGAACAAAAACAGGTGTGGAGTATATTGCATTCCCAAGAGCCTGAAAGACAAGACCAATAAACAAGACTGTTGACCTGGTAAAAACGGCAAAAGCCAAAGAAAACCTGAAGGTGACAAACCCTACACTGCTTTCTAGGATTTATGTTCAAAGATCGAGCCAGGCAGTGAACACATTCTGGACAACATAACAAATGGACATGTCAAAAAGGGCTTATGCAAGCTGCTAAAATAGCTGAGAGGGGGAAATCAATCAAAATAAAATCACTTCATATTTGGAAAGTGAGATGATGTTCTCATCCCATCAAAGGCTGATCAGGCTCTCACAGGAGCCCAAGACTATAACTCAACATCTGTGAAGAAAGCACAATTACCTTCATGGCACAGTGAAACAACAAGTGCTCGTTTCACCGCATTATCCCATGAAGCAACATGAAGAAGGCGTTTCCGAATACCATCAATTGAGCAAATATGTCAGAAACGGAATGACATGTTTGTAATCAAAGCACGATCGTGTCTTTAACATCGCGTAAACACGAATCGACCTCAGAGGCTTTGATCTTTTAGAGTGCATAGCTCTCTAGTTATAAATAAATAGCTAACATTAGTCAGTCTGCTTTAAATACCAGCCGCTTGTTCGATTTCACGCTAAAATCCCTATTAACTTAGTAATGCAGTGTTTTAATTGGGTTTCTTACCTCTCTCGATGGTTATCGGGTCCAGGTGGTTCGTTCTAAGCAGCTAACCTTGTACTTGCAGGCAAGCCAGCTAACTCAAGCGCTTCACTGTCGAACTGTTTAAACCGGTCTCGGCTTTGGAAAGCAGTCCGTGAATGAATGGTGACGATTTTTCCGATTTAAGTCACACCAAAACTCCCGATTCTGATATAATTAGCAAGCCGTCTGAAGGTATGTCAGCATTGCACTCTAGCAGGAGCTCCCCGTACAAGCTAATCCCTGTAGCTGCCGTCCCAGCCTGCGCCAAAAGCCACATTCATACACGTTCACTGACCCGACTACATACCCAGATGTTGGTCACTAGGGTAGAAATGTCCTTCTCCTTACTACTAAAACTCACTAAGCGACTAAATGCCAACCTGCTATCACAAGTATATGTTAGCAGGCTGTGCTAATAATCTTTGCCAATTTTTTTCCTGGCTCAAAACAGACCGCAAAAACCTAGCTTGATGGAAACCCGGGTTTAAGGTGTTATGTCAAATGATTGGCTACTCTCTACTCAACGAACGCGTGGATTGGTCGGCTGACTGTCATTCAAACACTGTTTAAGGCACGCCTTCGAATGTCAAACGTCATTTATGTCGAGGAGCGATGGGGGTGGTTGCGGCGCAGACGTCTGAGATGGAGATTGGATGAAAGACAAGGAGCAGAAATGCCCGTGTGGCGAGACATATCAACCGAGTTGTGGTCCCCTCGGAATCCGCAGGCTCTGTTTGCTTTAAGTGAGTCGCATTACAACAAACTAATGATGCTACTTATGGTACTTGAAAAGAGTTCACGGAGAATACATTCTACTGTTCTCCACTATGTACTTTGTATGTACAACCACAGGATGGCGATAGAGTATCTTAACTTAGTCCCTGCCGTTTTTTCAGGTCCTGTTTTAAAAGTATGAATATTCCACGGCGTCCCTTAAAATTATTGTGAAGTCATAAAATAATAAAAATGCCATTATTTTCTTTAGATTTGGGGGGAGGGGGGTATCATGTAAAAATAGTTTCAGAGCAAGCACGTCATGTCACACCACTAGACACTGATGTCACTGCTTTTATGTGAACTAAACCTGCCAACTCCCCAAAAATTTGATTTTTTTTTTTTTTTTTTTTTTTGGGGTGGGGGGGTGAATGTGGAAAAACAACCCATGGTGAAATACTGCAGTGCACAGAACCTAAATATGTGTATTGTACAATGAACTATAATGTGGAAATAAGCAAGGTGCTCTAGCACTTACACGGTGGGTTAAAATCAATACATCATGCAGAAAGTAGACCTTTGTCCAAAGAGCTGACAAATTGAGAAATGAGTATGTGTGCTTCTGAACCTTCCTGGATCAAGAGAACTCAAGCACACACACTTAACAATGATAAGGGGAAACACTGCAACATTTAGTTAGTCATAATCAAAAAACCATTTTCACAAACATGCTGTAATACAAAATGTTCATATTGCTGTGATCACTTAGTAATGGATTTTTTAAATAAGAATAATACAAATATATATTAATGTCAGATGACAAGAACACAAAGACTGTGGTAATTTATACTGTTTTTCTTTATTCACAGAAATAATAAGAGCAGAAAAATGGCAAGCACATTGCAGACGAGCAGCCATAGATTACAGATACAGTACATGTGTGAGTTTAGATGACCGTGAACAGCTCAAATCTCAGCACAGGTAAGGTGCACAAGCTTCATTCATAATGGATTTCTTTCCAGGAAAACCTAAAATATCATCCTGCATCTGTGATATGATAACCACTTTAGCACAGTGCACTGTAAAATAAAACAGCTTATGATTCAGTTATGGTACATTTACTATATGCAGAACTGATCACAATTGAATATAAGCACAACTGTTTCCTTTATTTATACTGGTGCACAGGTAAATCATTTCAGATAAATGTGTTAACATCAAAATATGTTTACCAGAAACCCGGTGATAAATTCTACATATAACACATTAAACAAATCTGGAGATATGCATCAGATGTTAGAGAGAGAGAGAGAGAGAGAGAGAGAGAGAAGAGAGAGAGAGAAAATGAAAGTCTTCAAATTATATAACCAAAAATGAGTTTTTGCAAATAAATATTATGGATGTGTGACAATATTTTCTGTTATTTTACACCATAACAAAACAGTTTTACAGAAAGACGGCTGTGGCGTCCTGTGATAGTTGAAAGGATGAAGTTGCACTGAAGGAAT